>NC_051185.1:102469566-102662342 GCF_013339695.2 Rhipicephalus sanguineus | reverse complement strand
CTTAGGGCATCCCGAGGTACACCGTAACCGTTCGCTGTGCTGAAGCTAGGTAGCTTACCAGAGACCAAGTGTCCTTGCACTTGCCGAAACTGGTATCCCAGCTGGATTGCCGAGACGCGGATGGTACTCGCGAATCACGCCGAAGCCTTGCTGCGCTGATCATCCGAGCGCCTGCACGACAGCGCGGGACACCTGATTGTCGAGCGAGAGTCGATCGCCAAACCTCGCCTGTTACGTGCTGCACACATTCGTGGTTGAAGCTCCCACTGATGTTAACGATACACTGCGAATGTAACTGTAATGTTCTACCATGCATATGTAGTGCGACTTTTAGATGCGAAGCTCTACGGCGGGGGCTTTTTGTCGCTCCCTCCCGCGGCGTCCATAGGCCCACTGTGCATGCGCGTCCCCTCCCCTCTCTCTCTCTCCTACGCGCCCCCCCCTCTCGCGCGCCTCATTCTTTCTTGCGCAACGCGCGATGAGCTATCGCGCGCACGCAATAGTTTTCAATAGAGCAACCGTGACACTTCGTCGCGAACATGTTGGTGCTCCGTCGCGACGCGACAGCGCGACGGAGCCCGTTTTTCGCTGTCGCTCGTCGCAGTCGCCCTCAAATTCGTGTGCACGCGGTTGGGCCTTCATGACAGCATTGCGGCACACTTTTCACGGTCATCAAGCTCGATCTGTTCCCGATCGCCTGCGCGTGCAACACCATGTTTGAGTAAAACATGTCGCTGGGCGAGTTCGTTGAAATTGGCGGGGTACATTTTAGCGCAAACTATGAAAGCAAGGCACGAGTAAAATGTAGGAGAAAGCAGACCTTTCTGCCCCCTACCTTTCTCCTTTCTTCCTTTCTTCTACTTCTATTCATGCATTTCTTTCATAGTTTGCACTAAGATGTAACAATTCAACACCATGCATGCTCATATATCTAGTAACGTATGTTTCTGCAGTACATGCAGTCGTAGGAATCTACGAACCTCACATGCAAACGTTTAGAGGTTCGTAAATTTGTCAGCGCTGTCATTGTCAAACGTTGTCATAACTGTCAATGTGCGCTTGGAGGGAAAAGACTTTAAATTTTCAGAACCTGCATATTTGTAGACGTTCCGACGAGCTATTTCAGCAATAATGTAAGTGAAGTCATCGCATAATGCGTGCGTACTTCCGCATTTCACGATCGCATTTATATATTCTCAACCATAGCTATCGGTATATCATTTATGCTCTATCCAAACCAGCGAATTGTATATTGGTCGCTGTCAATAAAGCTTTCTTTTTTAAAAAAAAAACCACCCTGCATATGCATGTCCATGGCTGACTCCCTTGGAGCAAGGGAGTCATCTATTCATGCAGGAGCCCCGACCAGAGTATTGTGATTATCATTAGGAAAAAAAAGGCGATCATCGGCTGCCACAAAGAGAGTCAGGTAGACATGGCTCTCTTTTAAGAGTGTACTCGACCTTCGTCGTTCATGCTGACTTAAAATTTCGTTGTTGCAACCCCCATTTCTTTCCGCAGCTGGCTAAAACATGGTAGCATGCGACGGAACAAAACAACTGGTGATCAGCAGCGAGCTGTAACGCGCTAGTGAGACTTTGATTTAGACTGATCTATCGATTGATGTTTCGGGGAAATTATTTTGAACCTATTCGCTAATTCCAAGTAAAATAAGACCTCCCGATTTCCATCACACAGCTGTATTCGTTGGCTTTTGCGCAGATACTGTTATTAAATCTCATATTTACTGTACCTTAAAATTTCATTGTGTATCTTTACTGCAGCGTTTTGTTTCGCTTTTACTGTCAAAGGGCTGTGCAAGCTCGGACCTGGGAACGTATTATGAATTGCCTGGCGCAGCAGCGCACACAAGAGGGCAAAAAGAGATAGCGAGGAGGGAGCGAGTAGAGTCACTGGAAAATTTTAGAGTACCGCAAAGGTAGGCTGCACGCGGGCAACATTGGGCGGCGGCGGCCATTTCCCTTCCAGACCGTCCGGCGCGTTGGTAGCCTGTGACCGATCTATTCGTCTCGATGCCATGTTACGCTCGGCGTAACTGCAATATGTGTGTGTGTTTCTTCAACAGGATATCAGAAGTGATTTCGAGTCATCGACAGTTATGAATCGACTGCGCGGTAAGCGGTGTAACTAATGAAACGTGCACGCGAATGTTGTCGCTGCTCGCCAGCTCTCTTCGTGGCTTCCGGTGTCCTTTTAGGGGCGTAGCTCCTCTTAGTCTAACCTTGTCCCATGTCAGGCGTAACTGCGGCAGTATCTCCCGAACAGTATAATAGATGCGCTGTCCCATAGAGATAGAAAAAATGAAATAAAAATAAAAATAAAAAGTAAATAAATATAAAATAAAAAGTAAAAAAATAAAATAAAGAATATAAAAATAAAAAATAAAAATGAAAAATAGATAAAAAATATAAAGAACATAAACAATAGAAAAATAGAAAAAAAAAAGAAGGAAAACCGGAAAAAGGAAAAATAATCAAAGCGGCGTATCGCTTTGATTACTGCTGGGCGAAACCACTGAACATTTCACGGTATACATATGATTGCTTCAGGAGCTTCGCCCAAGCTCTTCATCATTCACCCGTGGATATGCTGTATTTTTTTGTGTCACGGCCGGGTGTGATCGCTAGGTCCGGAGCTGTAAAGATAGTTGCATTAGCATAATGACTTCGCGCGAGATGTCGCTGACTTCGACACTTGGTGTTTTGACTGTTAGCGCTAGCTTTGCAGTCGGTGTTCAGGTTCAATTCATAGCGCACTCGAGAAATTATCGAACAACATCGAGAACCGTTTTCAACATTGCGTCCTTCGACTGATCGCTGACGCATACCTTGCTTGCGCACCATGCTTGCTGTTCATCTGGGTGTTATGTGTAATAGAAGTGGTGTGTGCACGGTAAGTGGAAGTTGTGCGTGAAGTATTGATGTCTCGGTTCGGAACGCCAGCAGCCGAACGCACGGTTGAATCGGCGTGCGGTAGGTAAGGTGCACCTTATTTTGCGAATACGTTGTCATTTCCTAACATATACGTAGAAAATAGGCCATCAAAAATGATTGACATCACTACTTAATTCTTTCACTTCCTATTTTCTGTCTCCTTGATATTGTCAACGTTGCAGTGCATTTGCAAATATTTTGTTGTGTTCCGACAAACTGTTTTTTTTTCGTTGCCAGCGCGTAAACAGCAGGGGTTCAATTTCTGCACTGCTTTTAATTTCAACTTTTTTTCATAATGCATTCTTATTAAAATTTCCTCGGCACAGTGCTTTATGTTATTTTGATCAGAAATAGCACACCCCGAAAATTTTTAACGAGCATGCTACTGCAACGCAGTATGCGAGCCTAGGGCTCGCATGAAATCGATTCCCTAAATGCGTGAGATAAGCCGTGTTTCTTTTTTTTTTTTGCTGTGATCATTTCTCACCCACTAAACAGTATCGTAAAGGTACGCTCGGTGCAATGCAGTATTAGCAACATTTTTTTTGCAAAAAATAAAATAATACGCTTAATAACATTGCCTTATACCAAGTTTATCGACAGAGTTCTACGCTTCTGTTTTGCGCAATGACAAATGATCATGCCACAATTGCCTTCAAAGTATACAATGAACAATTATTTCAACAAATCTTCGATTTCGCTCTCGCGCGTGACACGCTTAAAGCTCGAACCGCGTGCACAATCTGTTCGACAAATCGAGATGTAAACAACCGAGCACACAGAAAGGTATTTATATAGTGTGTAGTTTTCAATATCGCTGAACATAGCGAACCGAAAAGGTGAAGTATGAGAGCTTTTCCAGCAAAGTTTGTGTAGTTCACTGCAGAAAGGAGCGTTCTTCGAGGGGGGCGAATTCATTCCGCGGCCAACTATGCAGCCACGTACAACGACGCTCTTTGACGTTAATGTTTCCCACGCTGAATGCAAAAATATACGAGATTCCCGGAGTAGCTCACCAGCAACGTTCGGTTGCCGGTGAGCTACTCTCTGGCATCTGCATGACGCGTTTAAAAAAGCGACGAAGTACTTCTAGGGACCGTGGTACTGCTAAATGTCCGGCCGCGCACAGCATTCAAGGCGCCTGCACCCAAAGCGCTTGGAAGGTATTATGGCGGCGAGAGGTCACGTGATGCGAGTAAGCCAATCGCGTAGGCGGCGGCGCGCGGAAAACAGATGCGATACTCTGAAATTTTTCTAGTGACTCTAGGAGCGAGCGGCGCTATGCGGCGCCCGGCGGGAGCGCTTGCGCGCTATTGGTTCTTTTTTTGACGTCACGTGGCTGGGCACGCGCGCGCGTTTTCAAACGCGCGCTCGCCCTGTGCCACGCCGCAGATGCGCGTGAAACATGTGAGACAAATATTACGGCATACATTGCGACAGGGAAAACCCGAAATCCTAAAGCGCGTTCAAAATCTTTGCCACGTCAGCTTGATGATTAGTGGAATCACGTAGATTTCGTCATGTTCATGTTCACTTGCTGTTTCTAGCACACACACACGAGACAAAAACAACACCGACGAATACAGGCGCTAACTTCCAACAGATTTATTTTCAAAGCGTCGCGCTCATATATATGGGACTGGTGAAAAGCCCGCACGACGGCATTTTTCACATTTCACGTCGGAAACGATGAAAACTGCAAAGTGAAAGCCGACTAAACAGGAAAAGATTAAGAGAAGATATTTACTGCCCTTTCCGCCATGTCGTTCATGAATTGTGATTAATATAATTCATTTCTTCCTTTGTTAGACCTACTGATGTTAGACTTACGCACGTGTCCGCCATTTAGCGATATTCGCAGCTTGTGTTACCTCGCGTGTCATTTGCTTCGCGCTCTTTGCCACGATGTAGCATTGCGAATACTTGGGCATTGCACCCACATTTTTCCAGTGGAGGATACGATGACCCTCACCGCGCCATTTCGCACATTGTTGGCATGCTCCCGCAAGCTGTCGTTCATACATTGACCAGTCTGGCCGGTGTTTGCTTCCACCCGAACGTTAGCGGTGGCGCATGCACCACATTGGTGGCGCACTCAACAAAGCTATGTTTGTTCTTTGCCGTACACCCAGCTTCCTTGGCTTCCCGGTAGCTGGCTTTGCACAGACTGGATAGTCTGTCTGGCGCTGTCAACACGAAGTTGGCGTTAGCGGTGCTTCCATTCTTCATAAGCCTGTGTGATACACCGTGTACATATGATACCACAGCCTACTTTTCTTTCTTTCCCCCTCCTTTTGTGGCACTTTGGTCAGCGGATTCAAGCGGCCACGTTTGAAGGTTTTAAGACCTTCGGCCACTGAAGTGCTCACCGGCTGTGGGTACCCAGCATTTTTCAAGCGCTCGGCCTGAGCAAGAAACTGCTCTGACACTTGTGACAGAAGAAGCGGCGAAGCGCGTTCGTTATAGTTAGCTTCTCAATACTCCTCTTTACCAGCTTAGAATGACCCCACGAAAATGTCAGAAATGGCTTATTGTCTCTATGCTCATACGACCAATACTCATGGTTACCTGTTAAACGCATGCGTATGATATCTGAGGCTGTTGATTCCCGGTGTTTCTGGGCTGATAACAAGCGTATGAAGGCACTTTGTAAAAGCATCTAGTAGCTGAGACACGTCACTAGCAAATCCGGTTGTATCCAGTAAAACAAGGAAATAGTCAACGTACCGATACACTTTCTTGACATTTGAACTGATAAGTTGCGTTCCGAATTTTCTGTTTACGCGGGCAAGATACAGACCGCTAAGAATGGGCGCAATGCATGAACCAATGCGAATTCCTTATTTTTGAGGAAAAAATATTTCCGTCACATTCAGAAAATATGGCGCGGAAATAGAAAGAAAGAAACTCACGAAACCCTTGCAACAATACGCAGACGGTATTTATCAATTTCAATTCATCATGAACGTCCATGCATTCTTGAACGCACGAAAGCAGCTCATTATGGGTTGAGGAATAATACAGATCTTTGACGTCGATCATGAAAGCACGCAAGTTATTGCAAGACTCACTTTGACGATAACTGATGACTTGCTAAGAATTATTCGTCAAAAACAGATCATCTATGCTCAGTAACTTCAACTTGTCTTGAATGTAAAGGCCAACAGACTTTTCCCATGTACCTGATTCTGACACGATGATACGCAACGGCCATTCTGACTTATGGGTCTTCACCTAAAAGAACAGTTTAAAAACCAATGCTCTTTTACTGACGATTTCACGAGCGAGTTTGCTGTGGTTTAGCTTTTGACATAATGTTTTGCTTCGCTCTTTACTTTCTTCAGTGAAACGTCATATTTACTTAAGAATGCACATCCAATAGCTGCACTGGCAACCGCAGATGGCCGAAATTTCCGAAATGCTCCACTACGGCGTCTCTCATATTCATATCATCATGAACATTTATTGACCCTTAAAAGCTATTTTCAGACTATTACATAAGGGGTACAAAAGCATCAATAACAGCATGGTCATTATTATGCAATGCACTAAAAAAAGAAAAAAAATGCTTGCAAATTACGAAATACATGATTTCAGTTTCAAAAGCGAAGAAGACAGTGCAATAGGTAGAACAAGTGGTATAAAGGCCGTTCCAAAAAGAATAGTACATGAAATAACACTGTAATGGCAGCAGAGTATGGTGATCGTGGTCTTGGGACGTTAAACCACAGATGTTAATATTATTGATAGCTGCATTGGCCTTCACATTTAAATTCTCATGCGGACGAACCACAAACCTGCCTTCATTGTCTGCAGGAAGGACTGCTAGGCTATTATCCCGAAGAAAATTTTTCACTTGGGGAGCTTTGCCCGCGATACCGCATCAACGCCTGCTGAGAACACCTTCAAACATCACTGCCTTCCGCACACATTGAAACATCTCTGACTAATGTTCAATGCTCGAGCAAAAAATCTAGGTTCTATTCCAAGTTTGGGTCACTTCTCCAGGGTGTTGCTCGGGTCTTTCACCAATCCCACATATGCGAGTGTGACGCTTTGAAAATAAATCTGTTGGAAGTTAGCGCCTGTATTCGTCGGTGTTACTTGTTTTTGTCTCCTGTATGCGCTAGAAACAGCAGTGGAACAGCAACGTGCCCAAACCTACGTCATTAAACTAATCATTAAACTAACATG
The DNA here is from genome assembly GCF_013339695.2 of Rhipicephalus sanguineus. Lineage (NCBI taxonomy): Eukaryota > Metazoa > Arthropoda > Arachnida > Ixodida > Ixodidae > Rhipicephalus > Rhipicephalus sanguineus. The sequence continues at coordinate 102,655,194 of NC_051185.1, read as the reverse complement.
GCAAAGACTTTGGACGCGCTTTCGGGTTTCCGCTTTCCCTGTCGCCAATCCATGTCGTATTAATTGTCTCACGTGTTACTCGTGCGTGTCGCCGTCCGTGCACAGGTGGACGAGGAGGCACTTCACGTTGACAGTCGGAACCACTTTGCTCATCGAAACTGTCACCCTATTGAAAACCACTCACACGCGCCCTCGATGCGCGGATCTGCGGCATGGAGGGGGGCGAGCGTGCGTTCGAAAACGCACGTGGGCTCAGTCACGTGACCTAAAAAGAAGAAACAATAGCGAGCAAGAGCTCCCGGCGGCGACCGTTGGCTTCCTCCTCGTTCTCTCTTTTTTTCTTACTCGCGTGCGCTGCGGCGCCAGCAATTCATATACGCGACCCGGGAGTGCAGCTCGCGCTCTTGGATGAAGTCCTGCGCGCGGCCAAGGCCAGTGGAACACTGGACGTAGGACCCCAGGCATAAAGGATCTAAGGTCCCCCTTTCCTTTGAATAAAGTTTCACTCGCTCTCTTTCTCACTCTCACAGGGTCTCTATTGGAACCTGCGTCTGATCTTCCACACTCCGTCCCGAAAAACGTCCATAATTAGCAAGCCTTCCGACTTATTTGTAAGGCAGTTGTTAACCTATAAGGCGTCGTTATTAGGCTAAACGGAGACTTTAAGATTTAATATTCTAATTCCTATTTTATAGTTCAGTGCTTCTTTCACTGATGTCTTCTCCTGACTTTCCAAATTGGTGTTGATGTGAACCTTAGTCTCCTAGTTTAGAAACAAAAGATAGGGAAACTTGTGCCACTCTTGTCAGTAAAACGAGTGACCTTACTTGAGAACCTTCCTAGAGTTGGCTCCATTCGCAGTACCTGCGACCGATTCGTCCAGTCCTCTCCTTGAGCGGCCACAAGTGGGAAGGCCGCTACACAATTCAGTGACAGCTATAGTGATGAAGAACCAACTTCCTAGAGGCGCGAACGGGAGGATTCAGGCGTTCCTCTTGGCGAAGAAAAATCCAGGTGGCGCCTGTGCAACTTTTTGTAGTCGCACCGCGCCTTCTGCTGTAGGCGCTTGCGCGCGTTTTAGGGGCGAAGCTCCTTAAGGCGGCACCCGTTCGTCCCTCGTAGTCGTAGTAGTGCGTAACCAGTCGTAACGCTAGTACCAGATCTTGACCTCCAAGGTGGTGCCGGTGGGAGACTTTTCCTGTGCGTTGTTGAACAATAAAAAATTCGCAGCGTGCGCGTTAACTAAAAGCCGAATTCTTCTGTCTCTCATTCCCCATTAGCAGCCATTGGCATGTTCCAGTAGGAAACGTTAGTAGAAGTAGAAGTGTAAGTGTTAGCTAAAAGCCGACTTCTTCTGTCTCTCATTCCCATTAGCAGCCATTGTTTACCTCCAAGGTAGTGCCTGGTGAGATTTCTCCTGTGCGTGATAACAATAAAAATTTTGTTCAAAACGCCGTTGATTGATGAAATAAACCAACGAAAGACGCCAGATGTTTTCTAAAAGCATAACGAAAGAACGCCAGACGAAAGAACGCCAGATGTTTCTAAAGCAAAACGAAAAGACGCCAGCTGCTTAACGAAAGACGCCAGATGTTTTCTAAAGCAATGGCTTTCTAAACAATGAAAATTCACAGCGTACATGTAAAATTAAAGTGAGCTGCAAGTCGTCATAACTCTCATCGAACATTTAGGATAAACGCGCCCGATCTCACGTCGGTGATGATGTACTGGGCAGAATTCATGGAAGATTCACGGTTTATCCATGAACCTCCGCAGCTTCGCCCACTCATCATCATTCACTCCGTGGATATGCTGTGATTTTCATGCGTCACGCGTTCTCCGCACTGAGCTTGCGTGAAAATCTTGTCACTTCCACCGAAGGACGCCAAGAAGTCGCAGGGTGCATCATTCGTTCGCCTAAGACGACACGAAGGCGAAAGACATCCGGTGAACGCCGCCACATTTTTAAAGACGATAGTCCTTCTTGCGATACTTAAACGGCGAAATTTTGGTCTGTCTGTATTTCTGTTTGTCGGCACGTCACTCGATTCAGCCACTCGGCCAAAGTTGAACCACTTGTCGAAGGGCCAGCCATCTTGAACGGCCGACTAGGTTCACACTTGTGTGCATTGTCGATCAAAAAGCAAACATTACGCATATCTGAGGCGCAACATCACTAGGTAAATATTAGGTGGTGTGTTTCTTTAATAGAAAATGCATACATACGTAATTCTGAAGACCCTAGTTTCTTAAGCTGCGCTGAAAATGAGACTGCGCTGAAACGTGCCTTCCTCCGTGCTCTCTGCACGAGCTCATTGTTGTGTTTCGGTTTCGGTTCTGTATTGCGCTGTGCGAATGCCATGGGGTGCCGTTCTGGCATTCCTGTTTTACCTGGGTGACGTGTAAATAAAAGTGTGTGGAGAGTACTCGTTGAGTGCGGACGTTTCCTCTGCTTCAGCGCTTCGCGCCAAACCGCGTGCTCGGGCTGGCTGGCATCCCCGCCGGTCGCGTTGGTCACCGCCGGTCTTCGCCTGCTGCTGCGCCGGGACTACCAGCCGGCAACACAACACTCGTGTTTCCCGACGTATTGCCAGATGGCGTCCATATCTCACGCAGCGCCTTTTCTATCGTCTTTAGACGACATTTGCAGCGAAGCACGGAGATACGCGGCCAATTTTTGTGTGCATTTCTCCACGTTGCGCGTCGTTGTAGCGGTGCCGTGCATTAATAGACTGTTTTAGTTGAGCGCACGCTACATATATGTGGTCGCAGCCTGTCATTGGGAATGGCTGGCAGGCAAAGCTGTGTAACGCGTTTAACAGAGAACGTGTATGCCGCTCGCTTCGACTAACTTCCAAGGAATATCGTACTCGCCTGTTTCAGGAGGTTGAAACAACTTACACACGTAACTGTACGCGCGATTGAGAATGATTTCATTCTAATTTTAAGCAACTTGCACGCAGCGAGTGCGTGAGATCGAACGGTGGACCATACGCTGGGGATGATAATTTTCGTCCTTATTATTTGCAGGTGAACACATTAGAAGAAAGAAACATATCCACGGGGTGAATGATGATGAGTGGGGCGAAGCTACGGAGGGAATCATCTGTAAACCGTGAAACTCTTCCGTGAAATGCGCCCAGTACATAATATAAAGAGTGTGAAACATCGTGTATATATTAAACATCAAACTTTTATTGTACTGTTGGTTTACGTGGTCCCTTCATTATCACTTGTGATCGGTGAAATGCAAGGAAGAAGTCCGCTCCCGAGCGAAAGAGCGCCAAGAGCGACCGCATTCCCCGCTCGCCCTGTGCGAATTAAAGGCAAGGCTAGAGGGAAGACAGGACGCGCGTTCCACGACGCGAGGTCGGTAGCATGCCCAACGAAAGCCAACGGAACGCGATCGTGCAAGTGCTCCGGCTTCGCAACGCCTCATGGTTCCATTTAGCGTCCCAAAACCAAATATATTGCTCAAGGTGTGCCTTGCGTTTTTCGTAGAAATATTTTCTTTATCATGTACATTAAGACGAACAGTTGAAAGCTCACTAGAGTGTATCGCCCGCAAAGTATGTCTTTTAGTGTGATTTAACTCTCGTACGACAGGGTCCTCGCGCCGTTGCCGGTCCACCTCGCCCGTTGACGATCGGGCGAGGTGGCTACATACAACTACTACTACTACACTTTAAGAAAAACATCTGGCGTTCTTTCGTTCTGCTTTTACAAAACATCTGGCGTCTTTCGTTGGTTTATTTCATCAATCAACGGCGTTTTGAACAAAATTTTTATTGTTTAATCACGCACAGGAGAAATCTCACCAGGCACTACCTTGGAGGTAAACAATGGCTGCTAATGGGAATGAGAGACAGAAGAGGTCGGCTTTTAGCTAACACTTACACTTCTACTTCTACTAACGTTTCCTACTGGAACATGCCAATGGCTGCTAATGGGGAATGAGAGACAGAAGAATTCGGCTTTTAGTTAACGCGCACGCTGCGAATTTTTTATTGTTCAACAACGCACAGCAGAAATCTCCCACCGGCACCACCTTGGAGGTCAAAGCGTAAGACTTGTTACGGACTACTACGATGACGACGACTACGAGGGACGAACGGGTGCCGCCTTAAGGAGCTTCGCCCCTAAAATTAAAGCGCTTTCGGGTGAGGACGTACCAAGGAGGTTAAAAAAAATTGCTGGAGCGGCGATTATTGCGCAATAGTGAAGCCATGCCCACCAAAAGATGGCGGCTGCGCCCGCCATCTTACTAGGGGCACGATAAACCATCGGCGTTTGGCGAAGGAAAGCGAGCGTTTTCCACGCACGCCAGAGAAGTTTAATATGGCAACTTTTACGGGTCAGATACTGCTGCAAGTGTGTATTTGTTTTACTAGTTTTCGTAAGTAAGCCTCAAAGTCATGGCAAATTTTATTGGACATCAATTGTCAATACTCCTCTCGACGGGTTACTTTTGTCGGCAACAACGATCTTTTATTTTGTAATTAACGTAGCATTTACACTAACAGATCAAAGCCATTTGACCTCTAAGTAGGCACGACCAGAAAAGAGCATGTTTCCGAGCTCTTTGGTGGGCAAAAGCTGGCTTCACTTTCGCTGGCAAGGCGTTTCGAGAGCTTCCACTCCAGAATTTTTAGGGGCGAAGCTCCTTAAGGCGGCACCCGTTCGTCCCTCGTAGTCGTCGTAGTAGTCCGTAACAAGTCTTACGCTTTGACCTCCAAGGTGGTGCCGGTGGGAGATTTTTCCTGTGCGTTGTTGAACAATAAAAAATTCGCAGCGTGCGCGTTAACTTAAAGCCGAATTCTTCTGTCTCTCATTCCCCATTAGCAGCCATTTGCATGTTCCAGTAGGAATCGTTAGTAGAAGTATAAGTGTAAGTGTTAGCTAAAAGCCGACTTCTTCTGTCTCTCATTCCCATTAGCAGCCATTGTTTACGTTTACCTCCAAGGTAGTGCCTGGTGAGATTTCTCCTGTGCGTGATTAAACAATAAAAATTTTGTTCAAAACGCCGTTGATTGATGAAATAAACCAACGAAAGACGCCAGATGTTTTGTAAAAGCAAAACGAAAGAACGCCAGATGTTTCTAAAGCAAAACGAAGAGACGCCAGCTGCTTAACGAAAGACGCCAGATTTTTCTAAAGCAATGGTTTTCTAAACAATGAAAATTCACAGCGTACATGTAAAATTAAAGTGAGCTGCAAGTCGTCATAACTCATCGAACCTTTAGTATAAACGCCCCCGATTTCGCGTCGGTGGTGATGTACTGGGCAGAATTCACGGAAGATTCACGGTTTACCGATGAACCTCCGCAGCTTCGCCCACTCATCATCATTCACTCCGTGGATATGCTGTGATTCTTTTTTAAACCTCCTTGGGACGTACAACTGCGGTCGGTGTCTAAGCGGCGTCTGTAGTGAACTGGAATCGTTATAATTTGTTATTATACTCTTATATTTTGCTTTATGTTTCACTACAGCTGCTTCGACTAAGGCGCAGCTACCATATTTCAGACGCTAGTGATACACCAGCTCACGGCGTCTCACCGTTCTTCAACGGGGGCGCCAAGCAGTGCTGTCAGCACTAGACGCTTGTCAAAAAATAACAACAATAACTGCGGGGTGGCAACAAAAAAAGCAATGCATAGTGAGTTCACTATAGGCGAACGCATCGGAGCGCTAGAAAAAAGTGCAGCCGCGATCCTTGCGGCGAGGAGATGCGTTCGGTTTCAGCCGCTGCATTGCCAGGCTCCTCCGTTCGCACCACTAGGATACATATTCTAGTTCACTATAGTGACAGCTTAGCACACTAACGTTGTTAGAGCGGTTAGAGTGCCCTAGAATAGGGGGAGTGTCCAAAGCGCCGGCTCCCGCGTCGGCCTTTTGCGGTGAGCTCCCGCACCGCGTCGCTGCTGCGCCGGACACGTGGGCCTTCCGCGCTCTTGGAAGCGCGCGTAAAGCGAGGGTCTGCTACGCGCTGTAGTTTCTTGCGCTGAGTTTCCACACAGGGCACTTGAAGTCTACTTAATGTTTATAATGCGGTGCGGAATGGAGCTTATCCATCTTTAAGCGTTGTGTTAGTGCTGGGGCAACAACAGAACGCAAAACAATCACGTGTGAAACGGCATCAGCGTGGCTTAGATCCGGTGATGGAGTTCGAGAACGTTGGTGCGTGCTTAAAAACGCGCAAAACGAACACGCACAAGGAAAGAACGAAAATCTTATTCTCACAGGTAATCGAAAATAGCATCACGCGTGCAAGAATAAGAGTAATAAAAAAAGTAAAGTGCGCGCGCAGTCAGCTGAAATACTTACGCGCAGTGACCGCTTCACACTACGAGCTTTTTACTCATGGTCGCCAGTGGTTTGCTAGCCATATGCACACTACTTTATTCGACAATTTGTTAGCCTCCCCTAGCACTTTATTATGGACAAAGCACACTGGGAAGACGTAAGGGAAGCAAAACAATGAGCAGAGACGGCCATACGACCGCAACGCTCTTGGCTAATTTTTCCTTTTGAGGTAGTGTACAACAAGGCTCACCGTGCGCAAACACATGAACGAAAAGCAATGCCAGGTAAACTAACCTTATTCCACAAGTTTTTGTATAAAAGGCGTATATATATATATATATATATATATATATATATATATATATATATATATATATATATATATATAGAATAGATGTTTTCACGGTTCTCGGATGTTAGAGTTCGCGCGGTTCAGAGACTACAAAAGGATTAGTAAAAGTGGTTAGCTAAAATACGATTGTTTCAAGGCAATTGAGGTCGCGTCAACAGAGCACCCGACCGCAATTTCCCACTTTTTCCTGATGAGTTCAATTTAGCGTCCACCACGCTTTCGTGTTGAAGCTCTGGGGTACATAAACAGCGTGTCTAGTCCTCTCTTTATCAAGTATAAAAAGATGACCAGGCGGGCAAAGCAAGCCTCTTTTGTCCCACAGAAGCGTGTAATGAGCTGCTCTGACCTGAGAATCACGTTTGTTTTCGGGCGATCGCTCATAACATGAAGTGAGGCATACACGATGCTGCACTGTTATCGTTTCATTTACTTTCGTTTGTCTTGTTTTTTTTAAACGCAGAAGCCTTAGATCCCTCATCAAACACGAAAATTGACCGTCGGCGTCCCGCGTCGCCAACATAGGTGATGCACAAACTCATCACGTGATGACGTCACAGCTCGGTAAAATTTGTAACGCCACTAAGACGTCTTGAGACGTCACGTTGAGTGACGTCACATAATGACGCCATCACATCATACGGTCGCTTTGCATTGCCTCCGTGATCTGCGGCCGATTACGGAGGCAATGTAAAGGCAAGTGAGGTGCAGAAATCTTGCAATGCCTTCGATCCTGTGGGCAGTCCGAAACCACGGTATGTGCAGAAAGCTTTCGGAGAGGGGCATGGAATTATCAATGCATCGACTGACGAAAAAGAAGAAGATGGCTTTAGTTTTCGAGTTGTCTCAGGCGAATTGCATAAGGGAGCGTGTTTTTTTGTGTACTTTTTTGCATACATTTTACCTATGCGATCAGTCCTTCAAAATTTATTGGTAAGTCTTACACGTTGACATCGATATTGGTGACCACCACGTTTTTTGTCACCTGACGGAGAGAAAATCGTCAGACCACACATCGTCAGAATTATTTCTGGCCGACGAAAGCGGGTTTGCGCGCCACACGCCGTATTATTATAGTTAGTCGTTACGTAAATGGCAAGCATGTCAAGTCAGTGATGCCGTGACCTATAGCTCATATTAGGCATACATGCGTGCCCCTGCATGCCAATTTTCGTGTATACCAAGTGAACGAGACGCGAGTTACGCGAGGAATTTTTTTACTTTTGCTACCGCGGCCACGCCTACGGACACATTCGGCTTCGCATGAAAAGGCTTGAAATAGCAGAGCACACGAGGCAGCCTTGTAAAACAAAGCGAACGCACAAAATAAAAGAAAGGATACGAAGGGTGCAAACGTGTTAGCATGAGCTAGACGTTTACTACGCGCATATATTCTACGTTCTCCTCGTTATCTCCACTTCATTATTTCCTGCAGCAAGTCTACGTTCGGTATTCCACACGAAAGTAAATTAAGCGCCTTCTGTCAAGATGAAGAGGGCGCAGAATGCGTTCCTCAAACAGATGCGTATGTGTAGACCATTGCGGTGACAAACCAGCTGAAAGGAAATATACAAAACCTCTGTTTCACAACGCACAAACGTGTTCTCTGTGCGATGAGTCGCTGCAGTATTATGTTTCAGTGACACACTATGAAACATTTGCCAAATTATCGCAATTTTGTCTAGTAGCGGCTAAAATATCAGGCGCGTAGCAGACGCTCGCCGCATTGGCGCAGCTTCTGCCGCGGAGAAAGTCCACGGGTCCTTCACGGCACCGCCGCGGCGCTGGAGTTCACAACAAAAGGCCCGCGCCGCTCCCATGTATTCGCGTGGCGCTTTGGACACTCCCCCTATTCCAGGTCACCTTAACGTAGTGCAGCTCCTAATACTTTGAACAATTTTAGTTATTTGCGGTCACGGCGGCCGCACTTGTGGTGCCACGAAGTGCAATGAACACATGTGTGCTTAGATATTGCATGCACGTTACAGAAGCCTACTTGCTCAAATCTAATCCGGAGTATACTACGATTACGACCCTCATGATCACGCCGTGGTTTCGATTCCTCTTCAACCCCCAGCAACTGTTATTAATGAACGGCTCACTTTTGTGCGAAGCACAACCCGTTACGCTTCCAATGAGACTCCATTGTTTGGTTGGCTTGCGCTCTGCCCTAGTATAGCGCATTGTAGGCTGAATTGTCAACCATTTTAGGAGCGAAGCACCTCAGAGTCTCGGCTTGCTGGCGTCTCATGTCGTTGACACGGTAAGTCATGTTGTCAGACTATGGTGAAAAAGAAGTGTATATTACGTCAAAACCTGTTCAGAATAAACTAACCTGACTGACACTAATTTATTATAGAGAAATAATCAGAATGTAATCGCATTATTTAACAGAAATTTGTTAAATTCCCCATCAAAATTGGTTTAAAGTGCCAAGTGTTCTGCTGTAAACAATATTTCGTAGCACATTGTGGTGTCTAACACGAAGACAACTTACAGCAGGTCAGCCTCTCATTTAAATGAATAAAACCGGTTCAACGCAAGAGAAGGCGCCACCACCTCAGCAAGGGCGCGATTGCTCTTCCCACTGGCACTTCACCGGCGCCAAATGAGCGCGCGCCAAATCGCGCGAGAGAGCGTATTGCACGCGTTGGCTCCGGAAACGCTTGTTCCGCGATGGACGCTGAACTGTAAGTTCGGAAGGAGCGAGAACTGCATGCTTCGCCCGTCCACAGGTCTCACGTAAGTGGAGCTGAAACATATGCCACGCTTCGTCGCGTCAAAAGTTTTTCGAAACTTTTACCGGCGTATTCCAAAACTAACCTATGTTTAATTTGATAACCTTATTTATCATTTGGTTTTCTTGTTTGTATCGGTTTTTCCATTCTCGGATTGACAGTTTCAAGTGTGTTTCCCGTCCATACGATATAGAATTGCCATCGCCTGTGCTTCCCATGCGTTCAATGCCACCTTTTGCTTGAATTCGTTGGCGGTTTTCTGTCCATTGTAATGGCGTTGCAGTTGAAGAAATCCGGGAATATCACTCATGTAAAGCGTCGTTGTAAAACTGCAACATTCCCTTCGCTCATTCTAAATCCGGTGATGTTTATGTAGACGCAGTGTCGATGCCACACGCTCCTCAATACATTACTCCGCGTCTGTTACAACATAATTCAAGGTATTAGGCGTCTCCAGGTCAGGGTTTCGGTACGAAATGTTTTTCGTTTCGGTTTTAGTTTCGTTCCACCGCGAAAAGTTATGTTCCGTTTCTTTTCCGGAACAAAAAAAGAATGTTCCGTAATGGTTCGTAACGGTTCTTTTTTATGCAAAAATTTGATAGTAAAGTAATCATAAAAAATCATTGCATTTGTCATTAGTTACTTGCCATCCTCTTTAAAACGAGTGACATGTTCTTGCCACGTTCTACAGAGGAGCGGAAGTAACTGTGCCATGAATTCCTACTAACTAGCACAAACCAGTACATCCTTTAATGTCATCGTATTTATTTTCTCAAAAGTCATTTACGTTTTATAAGTGGGCTCAATGCTTTTTGTCAAGGGAGGGATCCCGATCTCAGAAGCAGCACGACATTGAGTGTACTCTCCGATATGCGAGATCGCTGTTCTGATTCAAAAATATCGTCAGGCCTTGGCGGAACACGCAGCACAGCCACAGCGAAATTTGGGAGAGCGGCCTGTCTAGATCCCGTTGTAGACTCTCTTGGCGTACCTAGTACAAGTACACATGGAAAGTACCCGCTGCGCTATAAATTATCGTAAGTTTTCTGATGTAGCGAAGCACACACTATGCCATTTTTTCGTCATTCTTCGGAGAATCGTGGCACCCGCTACACATCGGTAAGGCATTATGTGCACTTTGTGCTTTGGCTGATCACGATCAAGAATTACAGTTGAGCCATTTGTAACGGGTTGGAAGATTTCGACGACCGACTCATTTCGCTATTCGCATTGTGTGACGCCAGGTTGTTATTTTACTCTTCTACCATGCTATATGGCATATGTTAACACGATTCCTTGCCCGACATGACACCTGTATAGGGTATTTTTTCGAAGGAGTTACAAGTGCCAGCGTGGCATTGTGGTGAAATACTCGACTGCCACGCAGAGGGCGCGGGTTAAAGTCCCATCCGATCCTAGAAATGTGTTTCTGATTTCATTTTTGTCACGAAAGTGTTTTATGCCGGTGTTCACCACGGCTCCACTGACGTATTTCCGTCACGGATATGACGTTGTTAAATATATACTAACAGATGGCAAAGAAAAAAAACTAGAAGAAAAAGTTGCGTTGCCGGGAGTCGAACCTACGACCCTTCGCTCCGCAACGCACGGCGTGAAACCACACGGCCACAAAGCGCACGTTCTGAAGCTTACTAACGGCATCCTATTTATATACACCATTTACCGTTCGCGGTATTCAGCGCTCGGTGCCTTCAACGCGTTCTTGTTATCGCTAGCCAGATGGCGCGAAGAGTGTGCAGGGCGCGCTTTAAAGGTCAACCCCCTCCGCGTCGCGATGCGAGCGCGCTTCTACAGGGGGTGTCTCTCGTGAGCACGCGCTTAGATCATGATGGGTGCGGCTTGTAACGTCTTGTCCTTTCACCGCAAGTTTCCGTCGGCGATTCAGAGAGAACGAAGGTCACTTCGCTCACTACAGTGGCCGCGTTTCCGGAAAGAGTGCGATGCTCACACGCAAAGAAGTAACAATTCTGACGGTTAGTGCGCGCTCGTCTTGTATATGTTGTTTTCGTGCATCCTTTCTGCTTTAGAGCGCGCTGCATGTTTCGAGTTGCATGCCGGTATTCGCATGACATTACAATTTGTTGTTATAGCATTCATTCCTTCGCCCTTGCGGCGAAACAATGCACAATAAACGCTCAACTACCCCTGTTGAGTGTTTCTCCTCTCCCTAGGCGAGGAGAAACATCTGGCGTCTTTCGTTAAGCAGCTGGCGTCTTTTCGTTTTGCTTAAGAAACATCTGGCGTCTTTTCGTTTTGCTTTAGAAACATCTGGCGTCTTTTCGTTTTGCTTTTAGAAAACATCTGGCGTCTTTAGTTGGTTTATTTCATCAATCAACGGAGTTTTGAACAAAATTTTTATTGTTTAATCACGCACAGGAGAAAAACAGTGCTATAGCTGCCAGACATCAATATACATTGTGTAAACTATGTTATATCTACGTACAGTAAACATTCAGTTACTTCTATAAGGGCACGTTTTACTTTCGTGTTATTCCGATTCATATAACGTAGGGATCAACCATGTTTTTTTTGTTATCTCACGCGACAGCGTTTACGCACACCGGCGGCGGCGGACAACTATGGCCCAAAAATCGGCTGTTGTGATCTCAAACAGCTTTCGCGGTAACAAACTTAAGCGCCGACAATGTCCACTCCATGCTGGCCTGCGTGAAAAGCGCGCAAAAGTCCACTTGCGTTATTATAAAAATCTCTCGTTCCCACTGTTTTCGATTTTCGCACAGTTTCAACATATCTTTGTTTTTTAATACCTGCCTGAGCTACGCGCCAATACTGTACCCAGTGAGATGCATAAGTGCTCACGTTGCATTACCTCAGTTGTTCCGCATTGCCAAGTTTTCTTGTGAAACGAAAAAAAATTGAAAAATTTTCGGTTTCAATCCGAACGAAATAATACGCAATGTTTCGGTGACGTTTTTGTTCCGGTCAAAAATGTCGTTTTTTTATCTGTTTTTGTTTTTCGTTCCATTCCTACACACTGCTCGAGGTGTTGATAGTTTGAGCGTAAACAATACGAAAGCCATATTTTTCTGTTAATTCGTGAACTTCGTCTCAGAAAAAAAGCGTTCGACGAGCTTCTCGAGTATTGTCAAAGACACGTTGTGTGCCAGCTTGCACCATCGCGCCATTTTGTCTTGGTACATTTCGTGAACATTCACTTTATTCAAGGAAACGCTACTGGCACGGCGTTATGAAGTGCTTCCTTCTGTGATACAACTAAACATTTTTTTTTCTAGGAAAGTCACCGAATCGTGCCGCAAAGCCAAACTGAAAATGAAAGCGCGGTTAACGCGTTTGAGGTCGGCTCTTTCCCCTTTAAGGACCGCAAGGCAGTGCAGTACACCTCGCATTCAGATTTTTCTTACGATAGAAGCATGCCTCCTCCTTTTTGTGAATATTTACTGCAGTGTGTTTTTATCTGCCTTCATTCAGCTCTGGCTTCAGATTGTAAAGTGGTGTCCTTTCTGTTATAGCACCCAATATTCCTTGTGATTTCTTTTTTCCTCACCATAGCGAATATTCACGGCCATCTTTGTTTTCACTTTTCATATGCGATTCACCCTCTCTGTTCTTTTTTTATTTTATGAAAACTACTCCGAACTTTCAATGACGCAGTACTTCATCGTGAGTTTCCTTCATATTTTTCTCCATTGAGCAGTTATGATTTTTAAAATATATATTCCTAGCCAGCTATCTATTTTTGTCTACATTGCTAACATCCTTTCTTCAAGCCAGCGATTGCAGAACGACATAGATTACCCGAAAGCATATACAGTAGTAATGAGCTGAATAAATTTCTAACTTTACTTTAGGACAGGGCTGGGCAGTATCGCGATACAAGAGTATCGCGATAGTACTTGAGAGATACTTTTGTGTATCTGTATTTCTGTATCGAGATACATTTGAAAAATGTATCAGTACCTCAGTAGTGAAATACTTTTACGATGTATCGCTTGTATCGCAATACAATGTAGGACACGTGTATCTCGTTACACTTTCTTTTTTCAGAAATGAGTCTACGCGTGTTTCCAAGAGGGTATGACGTTTTTTTTTATTTGATTTTGTGCCAAAACAAGCGAAGGCGCGCTGCTGGTCTCCGACAGAAAGGGCGGCGATGGTTTCCCCTGAAGCACAGAAGGGCCCATGTGGTAAAGCGCGCGACGCCGCAGACGGCAGAATCGCGGAGGCAGTGTTGTCGGCCTCTGCCGACGAAAGTCGATGTCTCTCAAGGCCAGTGCAGCTCGCCTAGCTTTTCTTCGGGCGGAAAGCCATTACTTAGTGACCCCCCGCGCGGATACCGCCTTGGAACAGAGGCTTTGCAATGCTTCGCGTGCGTTCAGTTCTCAAAGCGGCGGCACTTCTAAAAGCAGTTCCCATAGTCGCGGTGGAAGTGACTAGAAGATGACTATCTTTGTCGCGCTTCCAGTCACCTCTCCAGCGTGTCAAGGTGCGTTCCTAATTGATCACAAGCGTGAAACGGTCTTTTGTGGTACCAGGCTCCCCCACCGACGGAGGCGACTTCGCCTGTTGCGGCTTGCTGAAATGGGTGCTGGCAGCGTCGGTGGTGGTGACGCCTTTATTGAAGAGTGACCATTTCGGCCTAGGCGACTAGTGCTTGCCGTAGTTTCTGATGGGACGCTCTGAGCAGATGCCGCTGTTTCCACGTCTGTTTAGAGAGCTTGCAGGATCGACTTGGGAGGGCTTACACCCTCTGACCCCCAAAGAACGTGATTTTAAGAAGCCAATTTTTGGATTGTGAAGTTTCGACATATTGGGCTCCATTGCGCGTATGTAATTAAGACCGGCCTATATGGGCAGCGGAATCCTCAGCCGTCTGACCCGGCGCCGACCGGGCCAGACGACTGAGGATTCTGAAGATGGGACCGACTTGGGCTTCTGAGCGGTCAGAACAACCCACGTGAGGGAGGAAGTGTTTCGGTATCTAGATGACCCGAGAAGAGATGTCGCCGTGCTCCAGGGCTATCCGGCTATGAAGGCGGTATTTATTCACTCTAACACGAATTTGTGCCCGTCTGCAGCGCTAGATAAACTTTTTTCTTGCGCGAGTCTTGTGCTGAGGCCGAATCGACGCTGTCTAGAAGAAAGCGTGCTTGAGAAGCTCACACAGCAACCTACTCAGCAAAGCAGATCTTATGCGCAAAGTAAATGCATGCTTTTTCACTGGTGTTCATTAGTGATTCGAGTGATTTGCTTAAACTATGCTATTTCTAGCATAGCTCATTTAGTTATCACCAAGCATGTCGATTTCGGTGCCAAATGCTTGTTACTGTTGCTGTGAAATAGTCAGGGCTGGGCAGAGATACTCAGAAAAGTATTCCGGAATACAGATATCGAAATACACGGACTGGAAGCCTAAAATACAGATACTGAGATACATCTCCCTTTAAAGTAACGGGATATTTCGGAGATACTTTTGCAATAAGACGAAAAAAGTATTCCCGAATACAGTTACAGCGATACAGATACTGGAATACTTTTTTTTATTTCAAGGATGCTCATACTACGCGAAGACTCTTATTAGTGCAGCATAATGTTGTAATTAAAGTTACAGCGTATCGAAACGTTCAGTTCAGTTATTTATTTATTGCAGTATTTATTTGTTACAGTATTTATTTATTACTGTTCCAAGGCGGTATCCGCGCGGGGGGTCGCGAAGTAATGGATTGCCACCCTAAAAAAATTAGGCGCGCTGCACTGACCTTGCGACACAACGACTTTCGTCGGCAGAGGCCGACAATACTGCCCCCGCGATTCTGCCGTCTGCGGCGTCGCGCGCTTTACCACATGGACCATTCTGTGCTTGAGGGGAAACCATCGCTGGCCTATCTGTCGGCGACCAGCGGTGCGCCTTTGCTTGTCTTGGCACAAAAAAGAAAAAAAAGCATGTCATTCCCCCATTGGAAACACGCCTCAACTCATTTACGACACAAAAAAACAATGTAACGAGATACCTGTGTCCTGCATGGTATCGCGATACAGGCGATACATCGTAAATGTATTTCACTACTGAGATACAAATACATTTTTCAAATGTATCTCGATACAGAAATACAGATACTCAAAAGTATCTCTGAAATACTATCGCGATACTCTTCTATCGCGATACTGCCCAGCCCTGGAAATAGTGTACTTTTTTATTGCGATTGATATGTGTAATTATGTCATTATTACTAATTATGTACTTGGTAAGCCGCCCCCCCCCCCTCTGTGATGTGCTAATGGCGCTGAGGGTACTGCAATAAATAAATGAACTGAAAGTTTAAATGCACTGCAACATTATTTACACCATTATGCTGCACTTATAAATATCATTTGCGGAGTGCGAGCATCCTTGAAATAAAAAAAGAAGTATTCTTGTATCTGTATTGCTGTATCTGTATTCCGGAATACTTTTTTCGTCATATTGCAAAAGTATCTCCGAAATATCCCGTTACGCTAAAGGCAAATGTATCTCAGTATCTGTATTTTAGGCTTCTGGTCCACGTATTTCGATATCTGTATTCTGGAATACTTTTCCGAGTATCTCTGCCCAGCCCTGCAGGACAACATGCCTACCACCCAGTTAAATCTGGCGTATTTGTCGTGTGTACTGATAAATTATTGTGTATACTTAGTAAATGTTCCGATCGTATGAAGTACATATGTGTTACCCGCACTTAATATTGGCGCATTTCTTATGTATCAGTATATTCTTGTGTATGTTGCCTGCGCATGATCATTATGTACTGTTTATATTTGACAAATGTTTTCATCATATGAATTATGCTCCATAAAACTCCAAAAAACATTATATATGATCTGTAGTGACCTGCTGACAATATGTTTTGTGTATATAAATAAACTAAATAAAATAAGGAAAAAAACTACAACGTGCAGAAAAAGCCGCAAACAGTCCAAGTGTGGGAAGCACACTTCTGCGACGCAGGACGTCGTCGAGAACCAAGAGCGTGCTATTGGGCTGTTCTTCGTTTCGTACATATTAACTAGCGTGCCACTTTCGCGACAGCGCTTTTGCGTTTCAAGATATTTTTGATTGTGTCTCTTGCAATTATCGCAAAAGATACTCCCGCAATTCTCGGAAAACAGCAGCGTACGAGGCCAAAAGAGCAAGTGATAGCACCGAACGCTTGCTGATAATTTAGACGAGTTGCAAGATACTCCCGCAATTCTCGGAAAACAGCAGCGTACGAGGCCAAAAGAGCAAGTGATAGCACCGAACGCTTGCTGATAATTTAGACGAGTTGCAGTGGAGATTCTCCGTGGACTTTTAGGAGCTGGCTCGCCAGGTTTCTTAAGCTGGGGCAAAGTCCCGCGCCGTACGCGGAACCTTAGTTTCAGAGGCGACTGCTACAGGCACACCTCGGGCGAACAAGGTCTTCTTCCTCTTGTTCTTCGAGCGCCTCGATGATGATATTAACGCAGGCAAAACCACATATAGGATAGCCAACTGTAGCATGCGCACGCTCGCGCGAAAGGGAAGTCTTTATCCTCTTGTTCTTCGAGCGCCTTGATGATGACATAAACGTAGGCGAAACCTCATATAGCATAGCCAACTGTGCATGCGGCGCTCGCTCCACTCCGGCAAAGCGCTTCGATACAAGTAACATGAACGAAGAAGACAAGGCGGCGTAGCGGAGGGCTCGCAAGACAGCACCAGTGCGGGATCGCCGACAAAACCCTGCGGTGAGATCTTGCGAGGCCGCAGAGAGATGTCAGCCTTGTGCGGATCCCGAGATACAAGCCCGCGAAGCCGAGGCAGCGCGGATACGGCGGCAAGAGAAGCTCGAAGAGGTCTACGGGAACGGGATGCAACGACCAAGCTTCGAAAGCGGTCGCTACCTAAAGTTGGTGGCGCCGACCCGCGCTTCAAGTGCGATTTCCTCGACCACACGTTCGGACACATTTTCGAGGTCTGCGACCGCTTGTGGTTCGACAACAACCTGACCACAATCGCTACTATAACAACGTGTGACGTCTTTATATGACAGTAGAGGATTTGTACGGAGTATTCACGTTTACCCGATTATCTCCGAGCCAGCTCTTCCAGCATCATTCACTTCGTGGATATGGCGTGAATATTTTCTGAACCGCCTTGCTAACTACCGGCCTCAACAAGAGCTCCGATTTCCTGAGCACCACTGTATTCGCAGGCGGTTATGCTCCTAACAATAATAGTTTTCAAATGCTAATTGACCCCTTATATTTATTGTGACTTCGAAGTTCTTTCTATCTCTTACCGCAAAGCTCACTGTACCTTTTACTCTCACAATATATTGGCGTATATTTGCATTGGCCTTCGCTCTTCGGCACCAAATGTTGCGAAGAACTTGCAGCGTTCATAAAGCATTCGCGTATGACAACTCCAAGGTGTAGGCCTAATGATTATCAAACGGCGCAACGAAAAAAACACACAACAGTGACGACGAGGAAGACACGAAGACAGGCGAGGAAGGCTCTTGTATTTCTCGCTTGTCTTCGCGTCTTCCTCGTTGTCAATGTTGCGTGTTTTTTCGTTGCGCTGCTTCATAACCGTGAACCCTTACGAGCTCGCCCAACCATCAGTGCTACTGTCCAAGTTGTAAGCCGTCGGGCGAGGCTATATTACCGTCCTCTTTAGATCAGGCGAACGCCAAAAAGACTAAGTGAACGCACGCCTGCACCCACGCTTCCGAGGAGCACGGCTTCATTATTTTAGTCGCAGGAATGCCGAACAGGAGGAGTGAAAGAGAAGCTTGCGCGATGACGTGGTAATTGCGCCTTTTTAAGGCGAAAGGCTTAGATTCGTCATAAAAGGGGAAAGGGGATCGTCGGTGTCGGCGTCACCACGAAGTAATAGAAAAAATAAGCATCCGGCTTATCGTGAGGCCAGCAATCGCGGAAATTTGTGAGGTCGTTATGGCGTCATCAGGGCATGGTTATGATGTTACATGACGTGACTTAAGGTGATCGCATGCCAACGTTGCTTCTTCAAAAGTCAGCCGATCCCGGAAGCAGGAGTAAACTACGTTAGCTGCGGAAATCATTCGGGGTATGGTAGGGGGTAGTTACCACAGTCTACTGAGATGAAAAAGAAAACATAGAAGATGGCTTTCATCTTCATCTGTATGATGCGCCTGACTCGCTGGAACGGTCAGTACGGCATGAAGGAACTGATCGTCCATCATTCAAATAGACCTGAACACACATGAACGGCAGTCGAGGCGTAAGCAGTCGCTCCTCGACGGCGTTCAGCTTCGGTAGACCTTAGGGTATCCGAGGTACACGCAACCGTTCGCTGTGCTGAAGCTAGGTAGCTTACCACAGACCAAAGTGTGCTTGCACTTGCCCCAAACTGGTATCCCAGCTGGATTGCCGTGACCCGGATAGCATAGAGTTTCCTAAAATGACCTAGAAGGAACTCTGGCGCTGCGATCGTTCAGCCACCATGGGAATGATGGGTAGTACACGGATTTGCCTAGTCTTCGTGCTTGTGGGTATCGAACGCACTTGTGGCTTTGTTTATTGCTATGTTTTGGTTTTCTTTCGGATAAAAGAATGGATCGTTGAGAACTTCGTGACTAGATTTGAATCGGTGAGCCTAAAGAAGTTAAAGTGGTGAAGTGAAATTGCTGATTTTTGCTGAACTTCGTTTTGCGACAAAGCGGATGCAGGCGACGCGGAGCCAAATGGAGCCGAAAGAACGAAGTTTAGACCAATCCGTGTACTACCCATGATTCCCATGCTGGCTGAAGCGCGATGAATTGCAGCTGCCATAGACACTAGCGCCAGAGTTCCCTCTAGTAAGTATTGTAGGAAACTCTATGCCGGATAGTACTCGCGAATCACGCCGAAAGACTTGCTGCGCTGATCGTCCGAGCGCCTGCATGACAGCGAGGACACCTGATTGTCGAGCCAGAGTCGATAGCAAACCTCGCCCGTAATGTGCCGCACGTATTCGTGGTTCAAGCTCCCACTGATATTAACGACAGAACTGCGAATGTAAACTGTAATGCTCTACGATGCATATGTAGTGCGACTTTTAGATGCGAAGTTCTTACGGCGGGGGCTTTGTCCATCCCTCCGGTGGCGTCCATAGCCCCACTGCGCATGCGCGTCCCCCCCCCCTCTCTCCTCTCCTAGGCTCCGCCCTCTCGCGCGCCTCATTCTTTCCTGCGCAACGCCACGATGAGCGTATCTGCGCGCACGCAATAGTTTTCAATAGAGCAACCGTGACACTTCGTCGCGAACATGTTGGTGCTCCCGTCGCGACGCGACATGGCGACGGAGCCTGTTTGTCGCTGTCGCTCGTCGCAGTGGTTAAAAATTCGCGTGCATGCGGTTGGGCCATCATGACAGCATTGCGGCACATGTTTTCACGGTCATCAAGCTAGATCTGTTCCCGATCGCCTGCGCGTGCAACACCATGTATGAGTAAAACACGTCGCTTGGCGAGTTCGTTGAAATCGACGGGGTACATTTTAGCGCAAACCATGAAAGAAAGGCACGAGTAAAAAGTAGGAGAAAGCAGACTTTCTGCCCCCGACCTTTCTCCTACTTCTTATTCATGCATTTCTTTCATAGTTTGCACTAAGATGTAACCCTTCAACACCATGCATGCTCATTTGACTAGTAAGCGTATGTTTTCTGCAGTACATGCAGTCGTAGGAATCTACGAACCTCATTTTCAAACGTTTAGAGATTCGTAAATTTCTCAGCGCTGTCATTGTCAAACGTTGTCATAACTGTCAATGTATTGTCACAACTGTCAAATGTTTCAGAATCCTGAATATTTGTAGACGTTTCGACGTGCTATTTCAGCAATAATGTAACTGAAGTCATCGTATAATGCGTGCGTACTTCCGTATTTCACGATCGCATTCTATATAATCCCAACCGGTAGCTTTCTGTATGTCATATAATGCAATCACCGAACCAGCGAACTGTATATTGGTCGCAGTCAGTAAAGCTTTATTTTTTTTATAATTATCCTGTATATGCATGTCCATGGCTGACTCCCTTGGAGCAAGGGAGTCATCTATTTCATGCAGGAGCGCCGACCAAAGTATTGTGATTACCTTTAGGAACAAAAGGTGACCATCGGCTGCCACAAAGAGAGTCAGGTAGACATGACTTTTTTTAAGAGTGTACTCAACCCTTCGTCGTTTCATTCTGACTTAAAATTTCGTTGTTGCAACCGCGTTCCTTTTCGCAGTTGGCTAAAACATGGCAGCATGCGACGACAAAACAACTGGTGATCAGCAGCAAGCTGTAACGCGCTAGTGAGACATTGATTTAGACTGATCTATAAATTGATGTTTCGGGGAAATTATTTTAAACCTATTCGCTAATTTCCGAGTAAAATAAGACCTCCGATTTTCATCACACAGCTGATTTCGTTGGCTTTTGCGCGGATACTGTTATTAAATCTCATATTCACTGTAACCTTAAATTTCATTGTGTATCTTTACTGCAGCAATTTGTTTCGCTTTTACTGTGACAGGGTTGTGCCAGCTCGGACCCGGGAGCGTATAGGGAACCCAAGCTCAAGTTTGCGGCGCGACGACAGCGCCGCGCTGCGGCTCTGTCGGAAAGCTCTGGAGCTTATGCGCGGCCGACTCAGCCCCTTTCACGGTAGCGATAGCGCACATGCGCACGCGTTCTTCTGTCGGTGGGGGTAACGGGAGGGCCGTCAGCTCGGCGCGTTGAACCCAGAGGCTTGCTGTGCGAAGCTGTGCATTTCCGCGATGGCAGAAGCGACCCCACGGAAGTGGACGTGAGGTCAGAAGTACTCCTGTGTCGTGGTCTGCCACAACAGTGCAGAAAACACCAAGGCACGCGATTTACGTGTGAAACTGTATTCTTTCCCGGCCGTGTCACACGAGAAATAAAGGCGGCAAGCGTGGATAGCTGAGAGCGCTGTCTCGCCTTCTATTTTGGTTGTCTGAGTTCATCGCGCTCTCTTTTTTTTTTCGAAAGTCTGCCCTTAGGCATAATATTTATTCAGAAATACACATATAAATTTGCTTCGTGTATGAAGTCCAGTAACGAGCGGTGGTGAGGTCCACTAATCCAGCGGTCAAGGTCGGGTGGTTCATCGCTTTCGTTCGTTTCGACTACTTGAATCGGTAAGTAACGCGGCGCATGCACGCAGCGACTACAGTAATGATTACACGCTGTCTTCTCGCATTGTGAAAGTCCAGTTACGGTTGTAGGTGAAACAACTTTGTGTTTTGATTCCCCGTGTTCGTGAGACCTACCCGTCATTGTTGAACGATCACACTCGCGCTATACCGTTAGCGTTGCGCGGTTGGTTGAATTCAACTGAACTCGGCACATTGTCAGAAGTTCGGCGCCTGCAATTCACGCGTCGGGAAGGCTGCTTTATCACGCCGGAACGGACGTCCGTGCATTTTCAACAAGCTTTGACATCGTTGTGCAGGTTTGCTTTGTTTTTGAATTTTATTAGTGTGATATATATTTAAGCCGCTAAATACAACTGGCACTTAATACATGCTTTGCAATTGCAACCTTGAAGTAACCTTCTGTCCCCTTCTGACTTTGTGCGATTTTGTAGCCGCGTTCGCGCAGCAGGATTTATACGCCTGTCAAGTCGATATAAAAGGAGACTGCAAGCATGACACGAGAGCCGAAAAAACGAGGCGAGCAGTTCATCTTGCTTCACAGTGGTTAAAGCTCAGCTAGCTGCCTCGCATTTTAATCGGCGGGTGATTCTCCAGCTGCACGGAGGGCTTGACTCTAACCTTCTCAGGAAACAGGGCGGTGGCCGTGTAATTTCTTTTTTTCCCACGCCGCAAACGTTTGTTCACGAAAGTACACGGCTGCTACTGTTACGCATGTCATATCAAAACAACAATCACATGATTCGTAGTCCACACCACAGAACATCCATAGCGTGTACGGCTTCATTTCGGAGTGCATGTGGGATATTATTCATCTTTAACATGACAGAATGAGACTTACCTCGAGGTATACGTCCTACACGGTGTAATCGCGACTTGGGAAATGCACTTCGCTTTGAGTCGGGCGTCGTTGTCGTCGATCGTGTGCTCTTCACCGTTAACGTGATTGACGAGCCTTTCTCCTTTTCGGAAGTGCTTGTCCAACTGTGAGATCTTTTTGAACCCGCACTGCACGCGGTACATGGTGAGGCGCCGCGAGAGCTCAGCACGTGCACGGAAGCGAGTGGCAACGCGGTAGAGAGAAGGCTCGCTGCTTACACCCCAGTTTCTCTTTTTCTGCCAGAGATGGCGCTGCCTGTCAAGAGCAGCAGCGCCGCTAAGCGTTGCTTGGGAAGCCTATTATGAATTGCTGGCGAAGCAGCGCACATAAAAGGGCAAAAAGAGATATCGAGGAGGGAGCCAGCGGCGCTAAGCGGCGCCCGCCGGGAGCGCTTGCGCGCTATTGGTTCTTTTTTTGACGTCACGTGGCTGGGCACGCACGTGCGTTTTCGAGCAGCACTCGCCCGGCGCCACGGCGCAGATGAGCGCGCCGAGAGCGCGTGAGAATAGGTTTCGATAGGGTTATATTTTCGATGAGCAATGTGGTTCTGACTGTCAACCTGAAGTGCCTCCGCGTCTGCCTGTGCACGGACGGAGACGCGCACGAGTGGATCGCCTGAAACATGTGAGTAAATTATTACGGCATGGATCGCCGATAGGGAAAACCCGTAATCCTACAGCGCGTTCAAAATCTTTGCCACGTCAGATTAATGATTAGTGGAATCCCGTAGATTTCGTCATGTTCGTGTTCACTAGCTGTTTCTAGCACACGCACGAGACAAAAACAACTAACACCGACGAATACAGGCGCTAACTTCCAACAGATCTATTTTCCAAGCGTCGCGCTCATATTATATGGGACTGGTGAAAAGCCCGCTCGACGGCATTTTTCACATTTCACGTCGGAAATGTTGAAAACTGCAAAGTGAAAGCCGGCTAAACAGGAAAAGATTAAGAGAAGATATGTACTGCCCTTTCCGCCATGTCGTTCATGAATTATGATTAGATAATTGACTTCTTTCTTTGTTAGACCTACTGATGTTGGACTTACGCACGTGTCCCCCATTTAGCGATATTCACATCCTGTTTACCTCACGTGTCATTTGTTTGGCGCTGCTTGCTACGATGTAGCCTTGCGAATACTTGAGAATTGCATCACATTTTTCCAGTGGAGGCTAAGATGGCCCTCATCGCGCCATTGCGCTCATTGTTGGCATGCTCCCGGAAGCTGTCGTTCATACATTGACCAGTCTGGCTGGCGTTTGCTTCCTCCCGAACGTTAGCGGTGGCGCATGCACCACATTGGTGGCGCACTCAACAAATCTATGTCTGTTCTTTATCATACACCATGCTTCCTTGGCTGTCCGGTAGCTGGTTTGCACAGACTGGATAGTCTGTTTGGCGCTGTGAACACGAAGTTGGCGTTAGCGGTGCTGCCATTCTTCATAAGCCTGTGTGATACACCGTGTACATATGATACCACAGCCTACTTTTCTTTCTTTCCCCCTCCTTTTGTGGCACTTTGGTCAGTGGATTCAGGCGGCCACGTTTGAAGGTTTTAAGACCTTCAGCCACTGAAGTGCTCACTGGCTGTGGCTACCCAGTATTTTTCAAGTGCTCGGCCTGAGCACGAAACTGCTCTGACACTTGTGATAGAAGGAGCGGCGAAGCGCGTTTGTTATAGTTAGCTTCTCTATACTCCTCTTTACGAGCTTAGAATGACCCCACGAAAATGGCAGAAATGGCTTATTGTCTCTATGCTCGTACGACCAACACTCATGGTTACCAACGACCAACACTCATGGTGTATGATATCTGAGGCTGTTGATTCCCGGTGTTTCATCGGTGATAAGAAGCGTATGAAGGCACTTTTTAAAAGCATCTAGTAGCTGAGACAAGTCACTGTCAAATCTGGTTGTATCCAGTAAAACAAGGCAATCGTCAGCATACCGGTACACTTTCTTGACATTTGAACTGATAAGTTGGCTTCCCAATTTTCTGTTTACGCGGGCAAGATACAGATCACAAAGGATGGGCGCAATGCATGAACCAATGCGGATTCCTGATTCAGAAAATATGGTGCGCAAATAGAAAGAAACTCACGAAACCCTTGCAACGATACGCAGATGGTATTTATCAATTTCAATTCATCATGAACGTCCATGCATTCTTCAACGCACAAAAGCAGTTCATTATGAGGTAAGGCATACTATAGATCTTTGACGTCGATAGAGAAATCACGCAAGTTATTGCAACACTCAGTTTGACGATAACTGATCACTTGCTAAGAATTTTTCGTCAAAAGACATCATGTATGCTTCGTAACTTCAACTACTCGTGAATGGAAAGGCCAACAGACTTTTGCCATCTGCCTGATTCTGACACGATGATGCGCAAGGGCCATTCTGGCTTATGGGTCTTTACTTAAAGAACAGTTAAAAAACAATGCTCTTTTACTGCCAATATCACGGGCGTGTTTGCTGTGGTTTAACACTAGAAATAATCTTTTGCTTCGCTCTTTACTTTTTTTCAGTGAAACATCATTCTTTACTTAAGAATGCACATCCAATAGCTGCATTGGCAACCCCAGGTGGCCAAAATTTCCGGAGCCCTCCACTACGGCGTCTCGCGTAATAATATCGTGGTTTTGGGACATTAAACCACAGATATTATTATTATTAATATTATTATTATTATTATTATTATTATTATTATTATTATTATTATTATTATTATTATTATTATTATTATTATTAATATTATCATCATCATCATCATCATTAATAGCTGTATTGGCCTTGACTTTTAAATTCTCATGCGGAAGAACAACAAACCCGCCTTCATTGTCTGCAGGGAGGACTGCTAGGCTACTATCCCGAAGGAACGTTTTGACTTGGGGAGCTTTGCCCGTGAAACCGCGTCAACGCCTACCGAAAACACCTTTAAACATCACTGCCTTCAGCACACATTGAAACATCTCTGACTAATGTTAAGAATTCTGCAGCAAAAAATCTAGTCATTATAAAGAGACAGGGAGTGAAAACACGGACACAAGAAAAAAAAAGTCAGAACACCACAAACGCTGACTAACAACTGAAGAGACGCACAACGGCGAAAAGAAAGAAGGCACGAAAGCCTATCTGCGTATGCACATGCAATAGGCGAACCTATCAATCCGGCACGCGTGGGGGTCTACGTGGATTGTTAAGGCACTTGATATCATCTTTATGCAAGTATATCGACGGTTGGCTCACGCATGCGCTACCACTACTATCGATATGCCATACTTCGATCATCAGGAGCGTTTCTTCAGTTCTCTGCCGATACAACACTGCGCATTCATTTGAATTTAGGCGTGCAGTTACAATCTCAACAATACAAAGATAGATTATATGGTGAGCCTCTTGCTAGCGATCTTTTATGTTCCAATAATTTCTGGTTAATGCAGCGGCCCCTCTGTCCTACGTAGAAGCGGCCGCACGTGAAAGGGACCTTATACACCACACTTGTACGGCAATCGGTGAATTTGTAGGTGTGTTTAACGAAACAAATACTGGTCCGCTTCTTGTCTTTTACTCGCTGATTATTCATCTGCACAGCGGCACAAATCTTACCTAGATTATTGGCAGACGTGAAAACAACATTAACGCCGTATCTACTTCCTGCTTTCTTCACCCTGTGAGATAAGCAATGATTGTACGGTATACCTACGACACGTTTCTTCCTATCGCTTCTGCAACGATGCTCGCTCTTAACATTATGTCCTTCTTTAAACGTTCACCCACAGTGGCCACTGCATCACGAGGATACCCTACATCTAAAAGACCGTAACCTGTGCGTTAAAAACTATGACTCATTTTGTGTCCACACGACTTGGTGAGGGCTGACATAAGGCAAGACATGGCGATGCCGTGCTTCGACGAAAAATTTAACACCGTTTCGGAAATCTAGGAGAATACTGCCAGCACACGTGGTTCTTCTGAAAAGTTAAGGAAATGTCTAATAATTGGGTTCCATTATTTTGAGGCACCTCTTTAATAAAGCTCAGCCCTCTTCCATTTACATCAAGTTCTTCGCTTACTGAGATTACAACCGTTCGAAGTCCTCCCCACTACAAAAAATCAAGTAATCGTCCACATAACAAAATACCTTATTAACCGGATTACATAAGGTGCCTTCCAAAAGTTGTCAACCTTGCTAAGGTATAAACCACTAAGAACCGGAGCAACCTTAGAACCAATACATTTCCCTGATTTCTGCACATAAACGCCTTAATTCCAACCTACCAGCGTCGAATTTAAGTACATGGAAAGAATTTCTAGAAAAGCCCCGGAAGAAACACCACATTTATCGGTGAAAATCGTCTCGTGCCCTTGTTCGCTAATACATTCATAAACACATTTTAACAAGTCTCATGTGGCAAAGAGTAATAAAGGTCTTCAAATATTGGGGGACGCTTAAGCTTCGCCTTTAAGAGTTCAACGCGATAGCAATATCCTGCCCCTAGCGCGCACTTCAAACACTACGAGTGTTTAACAGAATGCGCGCAATAAGGTGTGTGCTTTATGTAATGGGTAGCATGCTTTAAACTAGGAGCAATTATGCGCGAGAAACGTTTTCAAAGTTGCGATGCACCCACTACGTGGTCTTAAGGGAATACGCTCAGTAATGTGTGTGCCTTTTGTAATGGGTGGCTGTCTTTAAACCACCAAGTCGTTATGATATTGACGTGGTGTGACGCCCGATGGCAATGTACGCTTGTACCACGCAATATTACTGCCATATTACATCTCGTACTGTGACACCTGGACGCGTATTTTTGGGAAGCATCAAAGTTACTTTCAGTGCAGCTCCAAGCAGAGGCGTGGCTGTGTGGTAGAACACCTGCTTGCCACGCAGACGGCCTGGGTTCGATTCTCACTCGGACCCGACATTTTTATTATTTATTTTATTTGCAGCTTTTTCGATTTTCGGTCACGGACAAGATGATGATTTTCGCTCACAACCAACGGTGCCGGCGCCGACGCCGACGGCGGAATTTCTGCGATACGAGCTCTTTAACGCTATCGCGTTAATATCCATACTAAATGTTTTAGAACAGCCGAGGTTCTCTTCTGCGAAGTACTGAACTAGCGCCTGAGAATTACGCATACGAAAAGGGTCTGAAAAACTCAAAGAGCTTAAGCAGTTCTGCAAATAACAAGATACAGCGACCTGCCAGGTACCTTGCTCTGAAACGATTGCTCGAAAGGGAATCTCGTTCTTATATGTTTTCTCTGAAAAAAAAACAATTCTAAAGTAAGTGATTTGGCCTGTTTGACATTAAAAGCTCTTCTCTCGAGGTTATGTCTTAACAAAGGGTCGACAGCAGGTTGCTTAACAACCGATGGTTTAAGTTTTACGGTTCTAAAATTCTTTTTTATTGCTGCTTATGCTTTTTCTGAGAACAAACTGTCTGGCATAATTACAAGATACCCTTCCTTATCTGAAATTACTGGCCTGAGTTTCCTCTCGACACAGTAATTAACCAAAGGGCCGGACAGGATCAGGACACTTGACATGCCTATTAGATCGCTTGATACTAGCAACGGAGTCTGAAATGCAGTGGGAGCGCTATTTTCAGGAACTAGTCTAGTGATTGTACGCGGCAAACATAAAACGTCTAGTGGTTTCAGGTTCGGCTTAAAACAGTACTTGGGACCTAATGCTAGGATTTTGCAGTGAATATCATCTAAGGCAGCTCCTCCGAGGACTAGCAAGTTATTTTGCGGTGAAACAGTACAAATGATCTTCCTCTTACATGGTTGAAATTCTCGAAGTTTTACCCTCCATATGAATTTAGAATGCTGGTTAGCTACCCTCATCCAGTCAGCGTACATCTGCTGCTGGCGGCGATCGTCACGTGGAGTCGAGCAAAGGACCTTGAGGCATTCCTGGTAAAATCTCACTTGGCGCCATGATTCCGTGGTCAATATGGCACATATCCTCCTGGCATGTCCGGTATATGGTTGCAGAGAGCCGCACAAAAGTTGAACTACAACCGGGCAAACTCCATTCTTAGAAAACTATGAAAAATATTAGCACACAACAAGCAAATAGCAATTAAAGAGGCCCAATGGGCAGGATTGTTCAGATGAGTAGGAGTACATGGAACAGGCTCAGAGTGCCTAGAAATGAAGCTTAGAATAACAGAGAGCTGAGCTAGCTTGTATGTATTCATTCTAAAAGAAGACAGGGCGTGCAAACACGGACACAAAATAGAAGTCAGGACACCACAAACGCCGACTAACAACTGAAGAGACGCACAACGGCGGTAAAGAAAGATGGCACGAAATCTTATCTGCGCACTTTAAGGACGGTAAAACATAAACCATCGGTAGTTAGGCAACGTGCTGTCGACCTTTTCTTAAGACATAACCTCTAGAGAAAGCTTGTAATGTCAAGAAGGCTAAATCACTTGATTTTGAATTGTTTTTTTCAGCGAAAAACAAATAAGAACGAGATTCGCTTTCGAGCAATCGGTTCAGTGCAAGACACCTGGCTGGTCGCTGTATCTAGTCATTTGGAGAACTGCTTAACCTCTTGAGTTTTTCAGACCCTTTTCTTATGCGTAATTGTCAGGCGCTAGTTCAGTACCTCTCAGAGGAGAACCTCGGCTGTTGTAAAAGCTTTTATTATGGATATTGAAGACCTTTATTACTCATTTGACGCATGAGGACTTGTTAAAATGTGTTAATTAATGACTGTATTAACGTAGAAGAGTACGAGGACGGTTCTCACCGATCAATGTGGTGTTTCTTCCGGGGCTTTTTCTAGAATTTTTTCCATGTATGTAAAGTCGACGCTGGTAGGTTGGAAGGAAGGCGTTTATGTGCAGAAATCAGGGATATGTATTGGTTCCAAGGTTGCTCCTGTTCTTAGTGATTTATACCTTAGCAAGATGGACAAACATTTGGAAGGCACCTTAGGTAATTCGGTTATTAAGGTTTTTCGTTATGTGGACGATTACTTGATTTTTTGCAGTGGGGAGGGCTTTGAAACGGTTGTACCCTCAGTAAGCGAATAATTTTAAGTAAATGGAGGAGGACTGAGCTTTACTAAAGAGGTGCCTCAGACTAATGGAACACAATTTCTAGACAATTCCTTACCTTTTCAGAAGAACACGTGTGGTTGGCAGTATTCTCCTAGATCTTCGAAAGCGCTGTTAAATTTTTCGTCGAAGCACTCGAAGGCTTTAAAAGCGGCATCGCCATGTCTTGCCTTAAGTCAGCCCTCACCAAGTCATGTGAGCAACAAATGAGTGATAGCTTTAACGCATAGGCTACGCGTCTTTAAATGTAAGGTATCCTCGTGATGAAGTGGGCACTGTTGCTGAACGTTTAAAGAAGTGAGTTTATGTTAAGTCCGAGCATGGTTGCAGAAGCGATAGGAAAATAAAAATCACAGCATATCCACGGAGTGAATGATGATGAGTGGGTGACGCTGCGGAGGTTCATCGGTAAACCGTGAATCTTCCGTGAATTCCGCCCAGTACATCATCACCGACGTGAGATCGGGCGCGTTTATACTAAAGGTTCGATGAGAGTTATGACGACTTGCAGCTCACTTTAATTTTACATGTACGCTGTGAATTTTCATTGTTTAGAAAACCATGCTTTAGAAAATTTCTGGCGTCTTTCATTAAGCAGCTGGCGTCTTTTCGTTTTGCTTTAGAAACATCTGGCGTTCTTCGTTTTGCTTTTAGAAAACATCTGGCGTCTTTCGTTGGTTTATTTCATCAATCAACGGCGTTTTGAACAAAATTTTTATTGTTTAATCACGCACAAGAGAAATCTCACCAGGCACTACCTTGGAGGTAAACAATGGCTGTTAAGATGAGAGACAGAAGAAGTTTTTAGTGCACTTACACTTCTACTTCTACTAACGATTCTACTGGAACATGCAGGCTGCTAATGGGGAAGAAGACAGAAGAATTCGGCTTTAAGTTAACGCGCACGTGCGAAATTTTTTATTGTTCAACAAGAAGGAAAATCTCCCACCGGCACCACCTTGGAGGTAAGATTGGTACTAGCGTTACGACTGGTTACGCACTACGACTACTACGACTACGAGGGACGAATGTGTGCCGCCTTAAGGAGCTTCGCCCCTAAAAACGTGTCGTAGGTATAGCGTACATTCATTGCGTATCTCACAGGCTAAAGAAAGCAGGAAGTAGATACGGCGTTAATGTTGTTTTCACGGCTGCCAATAAGCTAGTTAAGATTTGTGCCGCTGTGCAGAGGAAGAATGAACAAGTAAAAGACAAGAAGCGGACCGATATTTGTTTCGGAAACCGCTTCTGCGTAGGGCAGACGAGCCGATGCATTAACCAGAGATTGTTGGAAGATCGCTAACAGGAGGCTCACCATGTAATATATCTTTACATTGTCGAGATCGTAAGTGCACGTCTAAATTCGAGGAATGCGCAGTGTTGTACCGGCATAGAAATGAAGAGACGCGCCTGATTGAAGCATGGCACATCGAGAATAGTGGTAGCGCATGCGTGAGCCAACCGTCGATTAACTTGCATAAAGATGAAATCAAATGCCTTAGCAGTTATCTTCCACGTAGACCCCCACGCGTGCCGGATTGATAGGTTCGCCTGTTGCATGCCTGGGCATGCGCAGATAAGTTTTCGTGCCTTCTTTCTTTTCCGCCGTTGTGCGTCTCTTCAGTTGTTAGCCGGCGTTTGTGGTGTTCCTGACTTCTTTCTTGTGTCCGTGTTTGCACGCCCTGTCTTTTTAGAATGAATACTTACCAACTAGCTCAGCTCTCTGTTATTCTAAGAAAATCTAGGTTCTATAGACCTTATGCAAAATCTGCTGCCATCTAGCGGCCGCAGTGCGCATTTCCGCCATGTTGAAGGCTCCGCATGTGCACACACGGAGCGTACTTATCGACGTGTGGCGCTTGCTGATAGGAACGGCAATGCCGACATTATTTTCGTGTGCCATGTTTGCGGAGATTGAGGAAAATGGGATGCTATTGAAAATGGGCATTCCAGGAGGCTTGTCGTCAGCGGGGTCCGTGAGGCAAACTAGCCCAGAGTGGTAAACCAGCATGTGCTGCGAGCTATAAGTGCGGAGTGCCGTAGGGTCCCCCTTATGTTGGTGCCACGGTTCGCGGACACGTGCAAACGATTTGTCTGCATTGACGGAAGCGCCGTAGAGAACAACAAAAGGAAAAGAACGGCACTCGTTCCGTTGCTCCCGGCTACTGCTTACACTGCTCTCCCATTACTATTGGTTGACGCAGACGCTCTGCCGCGAGCGAATTTAACTCCAGCGATCTCGATCGCGGGCGTTACGAGCGTCCACTGGTCGCTCTTAAAACCTACGCGACGGCAGCCGCTCCGCTGGAGCAAAATCGCTCGCATGTGACAGGCTCCGCATGTGCACACACGGAGCGTACTTATCGACGTGTGGCGGCTGATAGAACGGCAATGCCGACATATTTTCGTGTGCCATGTTGTGGAGATTGAGGAAAATGGGATGCTGAAAAAAGGTTAGCAGGAAACTAGCCTCCATGTGGTATTAGATTTCCTTGCGACGGGAAGCGAGATCGTTCCGTTGCTCCGGCTAGCTTATGATTAACGCCGTGTTTACGTTCGCCGTTCTTAATAGATGTGGTACAGAATTGGCACTCATCGGAGAACACTCTTTCGTGTCATGTCGGAGAGACAGTTTTCGCGCCGTGTACTTTTGCAGGCACAGACAAACCGACTTCGTGTACGAGCTCCAACCCTGCATCGCGGCTACTCGCAAATGCCTGCGCTGCTGTTGACAGCATTACTTTGTTTATTTCATTTCGATAACAACTACATGTTAGACAGGTAGCTAGTGCGCGTCATCGATTCTCAGCGAACGAACCGATTGTGCCGGAACGCGTTGTTTGTAGTTTGTTTTCGATTGTGTAGTTTAAAAAGATAGCGTCTGGCGGGGTGCTTTGAGCGCGTATTGCTTCACTATGCGTATTTTTCATGCATTTCATGTGTTATCTCTGCCGAATTCAGAGGGGCGGCCCGGATGGCCTGACACCCCCTCCCCCCTACTTTCTTTTTTTGTTTGTACCCCAAGAAGAGCACATGCCAGGTTCTCCCAGCTGACGCTGATCGCCCTTCGGGAAAAAATCCTGTATCCCACCCCTGTGTGCTATGAAATATTAAGAGATGCTTTTGTATGGCACTTTTCGTATGAAAACTGAAAAAAAAATGCTGTTCCCGCAGATGTGTTACATTCGACCATCGGTGTGCTACCGTTGGTTACGTGCTGAGGTGGTTTCCCAGCGTTCAGTCGGCGACGCAAAACTGCCTTGCTGCAACGGGTTGAAATGGTAAGGCGCGAGTAGGCCCCGAAAGCGACGATGTCAACGCGAATACTCTTGGCGGATCGTGTTATTTACGAGTACATGTCGGAAGGTTATTCAATAAAATACTATAGCTAATCGGCGCCTAGTTCCTTGGAGTGAACTAACGCGTTTCATGTTCACATTTTCACGTGCGTGTGAAGCGGACCTTTCTTACATTTTAATCGTGCGGTAGCTCTATGCAAAGCATACATCAGTGACTACATTGTTTCAAAAACAACAAACAGGACAACGTGTTTTTAAATGAGATGAACAATACATTAGGTCGACGTAGCTGTCCCTTATGAAATACACTTTGAAATGGGTCAACAGCACTTTCTTACCGTCATCGCTGTGCTCAGGCGCGTAGCCGCGCGCTAATGCCGCCTCCCAAAAATCCTACACCACATGCGTGATATATTCCGATAGCTATATAACAACGTTTCATTCGCTACACTAAAAGCACAGACAACATTTATAACCAAGCGCAAATGTTCAGTCTCAGCGACGACCGGCTTACATGTGACTCGGTGACAAACATATCTATCTTCTCGTTGCGCGGCAGTTCTTCACACGTAATAATTGCCAACGTAAAAACTAGGAAATACCGGCAGCGTGTACAAGCTCGTCTAACATTTTTATGCCCCGATTACCGACTATCAACGCAGATACAAGCAAGAAGTTATAGCAGCGATAGCAATACGATTCGGACACAAGCCTCCAACATGGCACCGAATCGGTAGTTTCGTCAAACCTCCGACAGATGGCAACAATTTTGCATAAGGTCTATTGCAAGTTTGGGTCCCTTCTCCAGGGTGTTGCTCGTGCCTTTCTCCAATCCCATATATATGAGTTAGATGCTTTGAAAATAAATATGTTGGAAGTTAGCGCCTGTATTCATCGGTGTTACTTGTTTTTGTCTCGTGGAAGCGCTAGAAACACCAATGTAACAGCAACATGCCCAAACCTACGTTATTCCACTAATTATCAAGCTAACATGGCAAATATTCTGGACGCACTTTTGGGTTTCGGGTTTCCCTGTCGGCCATGCATGCCGTATTAATGGTCTCACGTGTTACTCGTGCGCGTCTCCGTCCGTGCACAGGTGGACGCGGAGGCATTTCATCTTGACAGTCGGAAGCACATTGCTCATCGAAACTATCACCCAATTGAAACCCACTCACACGCGCCCTCGGCGCGCGGATCTGCGGCGTGGCGGGGAGCGAGCGTGCGTTGGAAAACGCGCGCGGGCCCATTCATGTGACCTAAAAAGAAGAACCAATAGCGAGCAAGAGCTCCCGCCTGCCGCCGTTGGCTCCTTCCTCGCTGTCTCTTTTTTCTCTCTCCCGTGCGCTGCGGCGCCTGCAATTCATAATACACGACCTGGGGGTGCAGCTCGAGCTCTTGGATCAAGTCCTGCGGGCGGCCAAGGCCAGTAGAACCCAGGACGTGGGACCCCAGGCATAGAGGATCTAAGATCCCCTTTCCTTTCAATAAAGTTTCACTCGCTCTCTTTCTCACTCTCACAGGGTCCCTGTTCGAGCTTGCGTCTGATCTGCCACACCGTCTGTGATGAAAAAAGTGCATCATTAGCAAGTCTTCTGCCTTATTTGTAAGGCAGTTGTTAACCTTTTAGGCGTCGTGATTAGGCTAAAGAGAGATTTAAGATTTAATATTCAAATTCCTATTTTATGGTTCTGTGCTTCTTCATTGATGTCTTCTCTTGACTTTCAAAAATGGCGTTGGTGCGAAGCTTAGCCTCCTAGTTTACAAACAAAAGCTTGGGAAACTTGTGCCACTCTTGTCAGTAAAACGAATGACCTTACTTGAGAACCGTTGTAGATTTGGCTCCATTTGCGCTGGTAGTTTTCTTCAGCGGCCACAGGCTGGAAGGCCGTTTCAAGGTAGTTTTCAAGGTAGTTTTCTTCAGCGGCCACAGGCTGGAAGGCCGCTTCACAATTCAGTGACAGCTTGACACGCTACCGTAGTGCAGCTCATAAAACTTTGAATTATTTTCCATATTTTGTCACGGCGGCCGCACTTCTGATGCGGCGAAGTGCAATGAACACGTGTGCTGAGATTTTGTATGCACGTTACAGAAACCAACTTGGTCGAATCTAACGCGGAGTCTACTACGATGACGACCCTCATAATGATACTGTGGTTTCGATTCCTATTCAACCCCCAGCAACTGTTATTTGTGAACCGCTCACCTTTCCTGCGTAGCACAACCCGTAACAATTCCAATGAAATACTGCAACGTCTGGATGGTTTGCACTCTCCCCTAGTATTGCGCATTGCACGTTGAAATGTCAGCCATTTTAGGGGCGAAGCGCCTTGGGGTCTCGGCTTGTCGGCGTCTCCTCTCGTTGACACGGTAAATCAAGTTGTCAAATTGTGGTCAGAAACAAGTGTATAATTAGTCAAAACCGATTCAGAATAAACTGATACGATTTTAAACGAATTTAAAATAACGGAATAATCAGGAATTATTCGCATTAATTAACAGAATTTTTTTCGAATTCCGTCTCAAAATTGGTTTCAAATGCCAAGTGTTCTGCTGTAAAGCATACTTCTTCACATATTGAGTTGTCTAACACGAAGACAACTTACGGCAAGTCTGCCTCGCATTGAAAATATCAAAACCGGTTCAGCACAACACAGGGCGCCACCGCCTCCGCAAGGGCATGATTGCTCCTCCCACCGGCACTTCACCGGCGCGAAATCAGCGCGCGCCAAGTGAAGCGAACGGCGCGCGTTGGCTCCGGAAACGCTCTTTCTGCGATAGACGCACTCGGAAGGAGCGAGAACGCGCGCTCGTCCGCGAAAGACGACGCCGACGCAGCGCCGACGACGCTGAAACACAGGCGCACACTGCATGCTTCGCCTGTCCACAGGTTTCACGTTAGTGGAGATGAAGGATATGCCAAGCTTCTTCGCTTCAAAAGCTTTCTAAACTCTTAACGGGAGTATTCAACCTATGATTCATTTAATAACCTTATCTATCAATTTGGTTTTCTTGCCTCTATTAGCTTTTCCTTTTCATGGAGCGACAGTTCGAAGTGTGTTTCCGTCCATACTTAGGCAGTGCAGTTGCCTGTGATTCCCATGCGGCCAATGCCACCTTTTGCTTGAATTCGTCCGTTGTTTTCTGTCCACTGTAATGGCGTTGCAGGCGAAGAAATCCGAGGTTATCAGTCATGTAGAGCGTCGTTGTAAAACTGCAACATTCTCTTCGCTCATTCTAAATCCAGCGGTGATGTCTATTTAGTGGCAGTGTCGATGCTACGCGCTCCTAAACACCATCACTCCACGTGTGTTACACCCTAATTCATGGCATTACGTGTCTTCAGGTGTTGAAAGTTTAAGCGTAAGCAATACGAAAGACACACTTGTCTGTAATCTCGTAAACTTTTGTCTCACAAACAAAAGAGTTCGACGAGCTTCTCGAGATTTGTCACCGACATGTCGTTGTGCCAGCTTGCATCATCGCGCTATTTAGCTCTTCGGCACTTTTCGCCGAACAGTCATTTTATTCTCGAAACGCTATCGGCACGGCATTGTTAATGCTTTCCTTCCGTAATTCAACTAAACATTTTTTTCTTGCGATGTTATCGAATCGTGCAGCAAAGCCAACATGAAAACGAAAGCGCAGCAAATGTGTTTAAGGTTGACTCTTTCACATAGCAGGACCGCAAGGGCAGTGCAGTACACCTCAATATCCGGGATTTTTTTTACGAGAGACGCATGCCTCCTCCCTTTAGTGAAAGTTTACTGCAGTGTGTTTTTATCTGCTTTCATTCAGCTCTGGTTTTTTTTTAATTTCGAGAGTTTGCCCAACGGCATACATAGTTAAATATACAGGTAGAGGCCGGCTTCCGCTATAAAACAATGCTCTATGGTGGTTTCAGATTGAAAAACAGTGCCCCTTCTTTTATCGCACCCAATATTTCTTTTGCTTTCTTTTTTGCCTCTCCGTAGTAAATATTCACGGCTCATCTTTGTTTTCACTTTTCAATTGCGACTCACCCTATCTGCTTTTCTTTATATTTTAAATTCCTCCAGACTATCAGTGACTCAGTACATGATCGTGAATCGCTCTAATAATTTTCTCCATTCAGCAGCTATGCTTTTTAAAATATATATTCGTAGACACCTATTTATTTTCGTCCACGTTGTTAATATCCTTTCTTCGAGACCGCCATTGCAGAGCGAAATAGATTACCCGAATGGCATAACTAATAGGTAACCAGCTGAATAAATCTCTAACATTTACATCAGTATTGGCACATTTTTAGGTGTCAGTAAAATTATTGTGTAGGTTGCTGCGTATGATCATTAGGTACCGTATATTTGCGCCTAATGTTTTCATCGTATGATTTACGAT
Source organism: Rhipicephalus sanguineus (assembly GCF_013339695.2). NCBI lineage: Eukaryota > Metazoa > Arthropoda > Arachnida > Ixodida > Ixodidae > Rhipicephalus > Rhipicephalus sanguineus. Next base: position 102,617,973 of record NC_051185.1, on the reverse strand, counting down.
CCATACAACTCCAACAAATATCATATATGATCTGTAGTGACGTACTGACAATTTCCTTTTGTGTATAGCAATAAACTAAAACTAAAAAAATAAGATAAAAAACAAGAACGTTCTAGAAAAAACTACAAGCAGTGCAAGTGTGGGAAGCACAGTCCTACGAGAACAAAGAGCGTGCTATTGGGCTTGTTCTTCGTTTCGTACATATTATCTAGCGTGCTGCTCTCGCGACTGCGCCTTTGCGTTTCATAATATTTATTATATTTCCCTTGAAATTATCGCAAAAAATACTTTCGCAATTTTTGGAAAACACCACCTTACAAGGAAAAACAGCAAGTGATAGCACCGAACGCTTGCGGATAATTTAGACGAGTTGCAGTGGATATTCTGCGTGGAATTTTTCTGAACCGCCTTGCGAACTACCGACCTCGACAAGACCTCCGATTTCCTGTGCGCCATTGTATTCGCAAGCGGTTACGCTCGTATCAATAATACTTTCCAAGTGTGAATTCACCTTTTATATTTATTGTGACGTTATAGTTCTTTCTATCTATTACCGCAAAGCTCAGTGTACTTTTATTCTCACAATATGTTCGCACATATATGCATTGGCCTCCGCTCTTCCGCACGAAATGTTGTGATACACTTGCGGCGTTCCTAATGCATTCGCGCATGACGGCTTCATGGTGTCAGGATTATGAAACGGCGCAACGAAAAAACACACTACACTGACGACGAGGAAGACATGAAGACAAGCGCCGAACAGGAAGACATGAAGCCAAGCGAGGAAGACTTTTGTCTTCCTCGCTTGTCTTCGTATCTTCCTTGTCGGCGCTTGTATTCGTGTCTTCCTCCTCGTCAATGTTGCGCGTTTTTTCGTGTTTTTTCGTTACGCTGTTTCATAACCACGAAACCTTACGAACACGCCCAACTATCGGTGCTACTGTCCAAGGTGTAAGCCATCCGGCGAGGCTATGTGACCGTTCTCTTTACATCATGCAAACGCCACAAAGACTACGTGAACGCGCGCCTGCACCCACGCTTCCTAGGAGCGTGGCTTTATCATTTTAGTCGCAGGAACGCCCAAAAGGCAGGAGTGAACGTGAAGCTTGCGTGATGACGTGATAATTGCTCCTTTTCATGGCGACTGGCTTAGATGCATCATAAAACGGGAAAAGGGACCGTTGGCGTCGGCGTTACCACGGAGTGATACAAAAGATCCCCATGCGGCTTATCGTGATCAGCGATCGCTGAAATTTGGGAGGCCATTATGACGTTATCAGGGCGTCGTTATGAATTGTGACGTGACGTGACTTAAGATGACCACAGGTCAACGTTGCTTCGCCAAAAGTCGGTCGATCCCGGAAAGCAGGGGTCAACTACGTTAGCTGCAGAAAGCATTCGGGGTGCAGGAATGGGGTAGTTGGCGCAGTCCACTGAGAAGAAAAAGGAACTTTAAGGAGATGACTTTCATCTTCATCTGCACCAGGCGCCGACTCACAGGAACGGTCAGTACGGCATCAAGGGACAGATCGTCCATCATTCAAACACACATGAACGGCAGTCGAGGCGTAAGCAGTCGCTCCTCCACAGCTTGTGTAGACCATAGGGCATCCGAGGTACACGTGACCGTTCGCTGTGCTGAAGCTAGGAAACTTGCCGGAGATCAAGGTGTCCTTTCACGTGCCCAGCTGGATTGACGAGACCCAGATGGTACTCGCGAATCACGTCGAACGTCCTTGCCTCGCTGATCGGCCGAGCGCCTGCAGGACAGCGAGGACACCTGATGGTCGAAACCAGAGTCGATCGTAAACCTGGCCTGTTATATACTCCATGTATTCGTGTAAAGTTCGTCGTTGTAGCTCCCATTGATGTTAACGGTACAACTGCGAATGGAAACTGTCATATTCTACGATGCATATGTAATGGGACTTTCTTCCATTCTATGCGCAGATGCGCTGATTTTTCCATTGTTTAGGTTGGGATTCCTCCAGTCAGTGTTTTCACGCTCACGGGTGAATCAGTGAGACACTGAAAGCTACCTGTTAAGGACAGGAAAGGCACCGTGGCGGTACCACCCGATAACGACGTTCCAGGGAAGGTCGCAACGCAGAACATGCGCGGCAACTACAAGAGCGTGCTGTGATTTACCAGCAGTGGCTTGTGCGGCGAGAAGCCCTTAGCAACAACAAGTGCCGCACTACACCAGCAGGTGCGAAATTCGTTGCTACTGGTCGCAACACGCAAAATCCTGATGTGCTTCTGAGCACTTAGTATTTCGACGGTATAAACGTGCATAGCGAGCATGGTGCGCACACTCGTCACCCACATCACGTTCCCACCAAGGAGATCTATGCGGCTGGCAGTTATAAAACGGACAGCGTCGGTTCGCTTTAGGGGCGAAGCTCCTTAAGCGGCAGCCGTTCGTCCCCGTCGTAGTGCGTAACCAGTCTTAACGCTAGTACCAGATCTTGACCTCCAAGGTGGTGCCGGTGGGAGATTTCTCCTGTGCGTTGTTGAACAATAAAAAATTCGCAGCGTGCGCGTTAACTAAAAGCCGAATTCTTCTGTCTCTCATTCCCCCATTAGCAGCCATTGGCATGTTCCAGTAGGAAACGTTAGTAGAAGTAGAAGTGTAAGTGTTAGTTAAAAGCCGACTTCTTCTGTCTCTCATTCCCATTAGCAGCCATTGTTTACCTCCAAGGGTAGTGCCTGGTGAGATTCTCCTGTGCTTGAATAAACAATAAAAATTTGTTCAAAACGCCGTTGATTGATGAAATAAACCAACGAAAGACGCCAGATGTTTTCTAAAAGCAAAACGAAAAGACGCCAGATGTTTCTAAAGCAAAACGAAAAGACGCCAGCTGCTTAACGAAAGACGTCAGATGTTTTCTAAAGCAATGGTTTTCTAAACAATGAAAATTCACAGCGTACATGTAAAATTAAAGTGAGCTACAAGTCGTCATAACTCTCATCGAACCTTTAGTATTAACGCGCCCGATCTCACGTCGGTGATGATGTACTGGGCATAATTCACGGAAGATTCACGGTTTACCGATGAACCTCCGCAGCTTCGCCCCACTCATCATTCACATCGTCGTGGATATGCTGTGATTTTTACCTCGCTTCGACAGCGTGGCCTGCCCACGATCCGTGCTGTGAAACGAATGTTAGGAGGTGTGACCAAAAAATGATGAAAACCGCTTTGAGACGCATTTCAGGTGCGTCCTCTAGAAAACTTCTCAAGAATTTCGGCCCCACAGTGGATAAGACTATGTACCTATTTGCAGAAAACGGTTGTGATGTAACGTGGTATGTTCGCGAACTGAACCATTTTGGCAGCGGCAGTAGCTGAAAAATAAGTTTTATGTGGTGTGCATGGTGCAAAAGTCACTTTCGTTTTCAGCTAAATGATGCACTTACATCAGCAACTCGAATGCGAGCTATTAAATTACCACCGCGCCACTGTGCCGCTGTAGGTGATGTACGCTGTGCTGCACAGCTGACAAAAAAGCACTTGTGCAGGCTGGTACTGTGGCCCACAGTACACATTTGAGATATTCCTTGACTGACAGTAGAACGCATTCCACAACACAAGAAACCTGATAAGGAAACATTCGAGCTGGAAATTACGTCCTGTTGACCTGCTCAAGCAGGATGTAAAGAATAATAATGAAATTTTATGGACACTAAGGAGCCGACCACATTACTTCTCAGAAAGGAAAAGATTCACTATTGTTCAGTTCCTCACAAAAAAAAAAACTCCATGAAAGGTGACGTTTGTACTACATTGGACCAAGAACATCACTTGTCTAATGCGGCTAAGGAAAGGGTTGAGCACCAATTTCAATTTCACCGTGAAAACCATTCTGATCAACACAAATGCACAACAGTGTGGCACTGCGTCACAACATGTTCCATTGTACTGTTCCTGTCATGCATTTCTTTTACGCCATTCAAGCCGCACCTTTTCAACTATGAATTTGTGGGAGAGGTTGCAAGCCCATACTACTGCTACTCCTGTAGCAGAAGCAGTATTGTAGCAGTAGTGTAGTTGTAGCAGTACTACTGGAGTAGCAGTAATACTGCTGCCTAAGGGACTACGCCGAAATGATGCCACTCTGCTTTGCTGTTTATGGCTAAGAGTGGCTTTCACAAAGTCATTCTATTTTCGAATTGAAATGGCAGACAACCCGTTTTTGTGAAAAATGTAGTAGCGAAGAGACACTACAGCACATTTTCTGCGACTGTCCTCGCTACAATGCGCAGAGAAAATCACTCGCAGTCGCTCTTGCTCGTATAGATCCTAGACCGATGACGGCAGAAACCATTCTGGAATGTCGTCCGGAGAGGTCATTGCGGGTGAAGGCGACGAAGGCAGTGCGCAACTTCTTGAAGGCATCAGACTTGCACGGGCGGTTATAGACTAACGACGTTAGCATGTGATATGTGTGTGACTTTTGTGCGTGCGTGCTCTCCTCCTGTCTCTCTCTCTCAATCTTGATATCTCCCCCATACCTTCCCCCAGTATAGGGTAGCATACCGGTCCTTCTAGGCTGGTTATATCCCTGCCTTTCCTTCTTCTCCTATTCCTTCCTTAATCGTCTACCAGGGTGGTAGGAAGAGGTAGCGTAAAAGAGAAGGACGCTAGGTAACTGTAAATAAGGGGAAATCAGTAAAGAGAAGTGTCCCATTGTCACTTCATTGTGCAATATGGTTTAAATAGCTGCGTTATGTGTCCATCATTACAACACATGCCAAACGATGTTTTTGCACGTGGCTTTTATGGGCAAAGGCACGCACGTGAATTCACAAAAATCATGTGCATGACTATCACGTGCCGTCATGCCCTCTGAGCATACACGTACACAGGCAAGCATTGCGATCCTCTGTAAAACATAGAACTTATATGTATGGTTGTGCATTGCATTATGTCTACAAAACCTGTACTTCTTCGGAGAGTAGGAAAAGCGCAGTGATCTGGTGTGATGCAGCAATGATTGCATGTAATGTGTTTGTGAGCAGGTGCTGTGCGCAACAAAAATGGCGTAAAAGAACCTTTCAAAACAAAAGCAGCATGAAAAAGTGTGAACACATGAGACGAGCATTCACATGCTACTTAATACGGTACAAAAAAAGCTGCCCAACACCGGGATTTTTTAAGCAATGAACTGATTTTGCCGTATTATATACGTACAGAGTAGAAACTTAAGCCAAGGTTTTTTTATATGAATGTGCAGTCATTAACTATCAATACAGCTGGATTTGTGTCAGGTAGCGAAGTTTGTGAGTTCAATTAACTTTTTCAGCACCACTACAGCAGGTTCTCACAGCTTGGAGGCAATTTCTATACCTGCAATGAATTTTCTGAAACAGGGGCAGCAGGGTTTGCTTTTACTGTGTACTACACATTACTGTCAGTACTAAGATGAAATCAAATACTTCCTGTGCGGAAACTAGTCACTTCAGCTGATGAGCAATTGCAAACATCGTCGTAAACAATTGTAAGCATACTGCCATCCGTAATGAAGCCAGTTTCCTCATTTCTGTGCACGTGTCCAGGTTCTTCAATGTGGTGCTGTTTCACTCTGGCATACGGGGTACTAGCATGTGATCTGTCAGAAGTAAACATGCTAGAAACCAGCTGAAATGTGTAGCTTTAACAAGCATCACCTATCGTTCAGTGAACAATCGATAGGCATTTAAAAAAATTGATATACAACAGATTCTTGATGAATGAAAATTGCTTAAACGGACTTACGGCCTAATTGGAACTACCGCCATTAATATGATTGGTTTCGCACCTGAATTCTGCATCTCTCAGTAAATGGCAGTCCTGTTAAAAAGAACATATTTTCCGGACCCTTCATGTTTTGTTTCACGAGCGTCTAGTGTAGTGAAATATAAACAAGTTATCAGTGCGTAATACATACACACAATACAGGCGAAATGCAAAAATGAATCTTAGAAAAGTAAGAATTCCAAATATCATATCGTTAGGTATGATGCAACGCCATTAAAAATATCAGATCTTTTTAGCGCCCTTCAGTTGCGATCACGATCGATCGCAATCGAAAGTTCTTCTGTCACACAATATTATGTTGCTCGCATCATTTCGTTCGCGGTTTGCAGACAACGCGGCGTTTTTCATGCAAAGCGTTCGTGCATCAACGTGAAATAAGGTCTGACGCAACGGGCACTTAGCAAAACTTATTATTCTTGGCTGGTGGAATTGAATTCCGTTAACACGACGCGATTGCGCTAATTGGCACACGCCACCTAATCACATGCACCGGATGACCACAATTCTCACAATGCACACGTCGCTGCATATTTTACACATGCTTTGTTTACTTGACATTGTGTTACGCTAACGGGTTATGTTGGTCGCTTTCTTTCAATCACGTTGCGTCCGCACGTACTACATCACTTATATAGGCGCACAGCACAGCACACATTACAAAAGATCACCAAGGTTCTCACGTTGGATCTCCAAGTAATACACACACAAACGCGCATGTGGCATCGCGCAGCGCAAATGCGATGGCTTTTGCGGGCTGTGAAGCGTACACAGATGCGCGCATTCCGACTTCAGCTTCGCCCCACTGCGCACGAATGAACGCGACCACAATTGGGTTGTGCGGTGACACTCAGGCAATATGCGTGGTGTATCCGAGCGATGCAGGGAACACACGCCGTGTTGCAACTCGACGTGGCCGAAACCAACGTTACTAGAGTTTGTTCCAGTAACGTTGGCCGAAACGACGCTCTGCGCTGCTGCCGCTTCGGTGCACTTCAAACGCGGCACTATCAGAAAGTTGTACTGCATCGAATAACGACCAGCGAAGATGATGCTGAGTACGTGCGGATAATAGCAGGAAAGAGGTTCTTCTGGAAGAAACAGACACCACAGGAAATTCCAATTGATGGCTCTCGGTGTCGGTGCGGCGGTACCTCGCCTCTTGTCGCGAACGGCGCCATGTTGCATTTTTCATTTGCTCGTCTTAACCACTACGTCATGGTAAAGAGAGGCCGTTGTTGGACGCGCATGATACAAACGTTGAGCGGTAAAGTTTACTTTTTTTTTAGGGCGGCCGTCCCCTGAACGCGGTTTTCGGGCTGAATCAGCGTGGTGCCTTTCATGTTCCTTCCTTTACTTTCTTCACATTTATGTTCTAAATACTACAGATAACACCACCTATACTTTCCTTGGCGTTATTGTATGTTAGTTCTCATTATTATAATGTTCCTTCCAGAGTATGTTGGCCTTCGAACGGCCCAACGAAAGCTGCATCAAGCGATCATGGAAACGTGGTTCAGGAATTCAGTTTTTTAGAAGTCAGAATTTCTCTGAAATGTGAAATTCTTCATATCGTCCTTACACGCTGTCCAGCAGATCGCTTTAGTCCGCCAACACGAAATATTTCTGTGAAGCGCCCGTAGCAAGTGTATTGCTCCCCAACTGTTCTTGAAAGCGAAAGCCTTAGATGCCTCATTAAACACTTGAATTGACTGTCGGCGGCGTCCACGTCCCGTGTCAACACGTCCGATTCAAAAATCATTCTTGGCAACCCGTGAAGTCATGATGACGTCACAGGTTGCCAAATTTTGTGACATCACAATGACGTCACATAACCCGATGTCGAATATGACGTCATCATCTGATGTCGTCGCTTGGTGAAAGCTGTGCCGATCACGGAGGCAGGGCAGAACCAGGTGACGTGCACAAAGCACGCGATGCCTCCGATCTGGAGGCAGGGCTAACCACGTTAGGGGCAGAAAGCTTTCGGAGGGGCGTGGAGTGGGGGGTCGATAGGTCGACTGAAAAGAAAAAGAAGAACATTGCTTTCGCCTTCGAGTTGTCTCAGGCGAATGCATAAGGGACCCTGTGAGTTTTTGCATCGTCGTTAGAACGCATTTGTATGCTTCAGTTCAGTTCACATTGGGCAAGCGTGGACGTGTGACGTAGTGGTCAAGCATGCAGTCAAGGCAGTGCTTTCGGACCTGGGCGACCCGGGTTCACGCCCCCACCTCTGAAAGAAGGTCCATTTCGTTTTATTTTTATTTCTTTGGTTGCGCCAGTTGTGCTTGAGGAAGACTTATCGGTGAGCTCGTCACGGGCTTTTTCCATGGCAGTGGCTTGTATTGGAGCACTATCAGCAGCTTCACAGATCAGTACATACAAGCTTGGCTTGAAAAACGTGCGGCTTCAAGTACTATGTACTTAGCTATGACAGAGCTGCCCCTCCGTACATAAGTGTATTGAGAAAAAATCGGAAACCACTTACAGCAACTTACAGCACTATGTGGCTTTGCTAAGTTAAAGGGGAAAACTGACCCGAAAGAGTCTAAGGAGCATATAAAGCTTCCATTCCGTGTAGCATATGCACTCCCGGAAACTACGACTTAAGTGAAAATGATTCGAACGAACATACGACAGATCATGTACTGCTATTGGAGCCGAAATGCTTGCGCGAGCACTACGCATTGGCTTCTTTACTGGGACTTTAATGTTGCTCAAGGCAAATGAGCCAACTTTGAGCAAATGTATTCATAATGTTTGTACTTAGAAACCATATCCTCTAAAATTTCAGTAAAACTTCAATGCCGCTACGTCTCTTCTAGCCTTAGCATCCTGTATTGACCAAAGCAGAAGTACAAACATGAATTTCGTCTTAAATATAATGAAATATATGACTGCGGAGGTAGTATAACTTGCTTTGTTTTTTTAATGTCACAGTCAATGCGTATAGGACTTTACGAGAGAGAGAGAAGCACGGAAAGACAGCGAGGTTAACCAGATGCACATGCGGTTTACAACCCTGCACTGGGGAAGGGATAAAGGGGCGCCAAGAGAGACAGATGAACGGAAGAGAAGAGGAATTGGCAGAATCACGAGCACACTTGGAGGAGCAGATCCCATCTACAGACGGTCCCTCAGAATTGTTGATTTCAGGTACATCAGTAGCGTCTTAGTTGCCTTCGGCGCTCTCTAAGAGCATGTCGAAGGTCCTAGAATCTTGTCTTCAGAAAATGGTCTGGAGTTCAGATGGTCCAAAACCATCTGGTCCGGGCATCGCTGGGTGTCATAGCGAGCGCAGCTGCGCAGGACGTGTTCTTTTGTCTCTTCCGTTCCGCCGGAGTCCCATCTAGAGGCGTCCGCCGTACCAATACGAAATGAGTACGGCTTTGTGATTGCAACGCCCAACCAAAGCCTGCATAACAGCGTCTCATTGAAGCGGGCAATTGCGATGGTAGGTGTAGCTTCAGCGAAGGGTCTAGTTTATATAGTTGGCACCTATGGAAGCTGGTAGACGAGAAAAACGTGTGTGTAGGATTTCGGGGTAGCAATTAAAGTTGTCTTGCCGCATCAGTCCATGACAGAAGTATCGGGACCACTCTGGTTCGTTCATGGGCTTCATCATCGGCTAATTGATTCCCAGTAATACCCGTATGTCCTGGTAGTCACTGATTTATAATATCATGTCCTCTTGCTGGATCTTGATTGTGAGCGTTTCTTATTTCGTGCACCAATTGTTCATGAGTACCCGTGCGCACTGCGAACTGCAAACTCTAAAGTGCTGCCTTGGAATTGCAGAATATGACCCATTTGCATGGACGCTCTTTAACGATATATAGTAAAGCGGCTCTCATAGGAGCAAGTTCTGCTGCCGTGACGTCGTTATATGAGACCATTTAAATTTCACTGTCATTGCTGCAGCTAGAACTACAGCTGCACCTTATGAGCGATTGGAAGAGACCGACCCATCAGCAGGGCTTGGCAGTATCGCGATACAAGAGCATCGCGATAGTATTTCAGAGATACTTTTGAGGATCTGTATTTCTGTATTGAGATACATTTGAGAAATGTATTTGTATCTCAGTAGTGAAATAATTTTACGATGTATCGCTTGTATTGCAATATAATGCGGGACACGAGTATCTCGTTACATTTTCTTTTTGTCGGAAATGAGTTCACGCGTGTTTCCAAGGTGGTATGACGGTTTTTTCATTTGTTTTTGTGCCAAGACAAGTAAAGGCGCGCCGCCGGTCGCCGATAGAAAGGGCGGCGATAGTTTCCCCTCAAGCACAGAATGGCCCATGTGGTAAAGCGCGCGACGCCACAGACGGCAGAATCGCGGAGGCAGTGTTGTCGGCCTCTGCCGACGAAAGTCGATGTCTCTCAATGCTAGTCACGGCCGGGCTAGACTGCACGCGCGCGCTAGCGCCTAGTTTTTTTCCGGTGGCGAATCATTACTTCGTGACCCCCCGCCCGGATACCGCCTTAGAACAGAGGCTTTGCAATGCTTCGCGTGCGTTCAGTTCTCAAAGCGGCCGCACTTCTAAAAGCAGTTCCCATAGTCGCGGCGGAAGTGACTAGAAGATGGCTATCTTTGTCGTGCTTTGAGCCACCTCTCCATCGTGTCAGGGTGCGTTCCTAATAGATCACAAGCGTGAAACGGTCTCTGGTGGTACCAGGCTCCCCCACCGCCGGAGGCGACTTCCCCTGTTGCAGCTTGCTGAAATGGGTGCTGGTAGCGTCGGTGGTGGTGACGCCTTTATTGAAGAGTGACCCTTTCGGCCCAGGCGAGGAGTGCTTGCTGTAGTTTCTGATGGGGCGCTCTGAACAGCTGTCTCTGATTCCACGTCTGTTTAGAGAGCTTGCAGTAGCGATTTCGGTGGGCTTACACCGTCTCACCCCCAAAGAACGTGATGTTAAGAAGCCAATTTTTGGATTGCGCAGTTTCGACATATTGGCTTCATTGCGCGCATGTAATTATGACCGGCCTACATGGGCAGCGGAATTCTCAGTCGTCTGACCCGGCGCTGACCGGGCCAGACGGCTGAGGATTCCGAAGATGGAGACCGACTTTGGCTTCTGAGCGGTCAGAACAACCCACGTGAGGGAGGAAGTGTTTCGGTATCTAGATGGCCGGAGAAGAGATGTCGCCGCGCTCCAGGGCTATCCGGCTATGAAGGCGGTATTTATTCAATATAACACGAATTTGTGCCCGTCCGTAGCGCTAGATAGACTTTTTCTTTTCGCGAGTCTTGTGCTGAGGCCGAATCGACGCTGCCTAGAAGACAGCCTGCTGTCTTCTAGGCAGCGTCACTGAAGTCACTGAATAAATACGTCACTGAAGTCTTGGTGGACCCCGGCATAAAACACTTTCGTGTTAAAAGAAGTATTCTAGTATCTGTATCGCAGTATCTGTATTCTGGAATACTTTTTTTGTCATATTGCAAAAGTATCTCCGAAATATCCCGTTACACTAAAGGCAAATGTATCTCAGTATCTGTATTTTAGGCTTCCGGTCCATGTATTTCGATATCTGTATTCCGGAATACTTTTCCGAGTATCTCTGCCCAGTCCTGCCCATCAGTACAGATCTGCAGTCGGCCCGAATATGCATCATGTAATAATAGCAGCGTGGCTTGCTGTAATGCTATTCTGGAGTGGTCGTTCTTCTTTCTTATCGCCGGAATTTCAAGGCGTACTTTTGGCTGGGCGAGGCACCTCAAGGGACATGCAGTTCTCGTAGCTGGTGTATATCCTGATGGAATGTTGTTTATTTGCTTGCCTATGATGTCTCTAAACGTAGCACGAGCTCTTTCGGAGGGTAAAATGGTCAATGTTGCCCCATGGAGGGCAACATTGAACAAGGTGGGGCTTCATACATCTCCCTGAGGTACGCCGCAGTATGTGTAATGTTCAGCCATGGAGGAAGAAAAACTCAGGAGAGGCCCTATGGTAGCCCAATGCATTGCGAAAAGTGTGGCGGAAATGACTGCAACTTCCCCGGGCTAACAAACTTGTATGGGGCAAACAAAACAGCAGATGCTCCCGGCGTGCTCTTCGCGCTGGTTCGCTTCTGCGCAAATTTGATGTCCCGGCGTAAACGTAGCGCGTATTGTGCGGTTCGCACGCAGTAAAATGTTGCAAGCAGACGTTTATCAGGCTGTTCGTGCGTGGCAGGCCCGAGCGCTGCGTGCTGAAAATCTTCGTGGAGCGTTTTTGTGCCCCAGTACAGAAAGTGCCGGTACGTGCCGTAATCAAAAAGATTCAGCCCCTGCATAATCGTATTTGAACTCATCTAGCAGTGACTCACGCGTTCTGCTGCGCGTTCGGCTTTTCTTTTCCTTTATCGTAGCCCAATTTCCCGATCCTATAAGCGGTTTTGTGCTCGTGTATTGTAGTGTGCGTAGCAGCTATTATGCGCAACACCAACCTAGTAGTTGACCTTTAAAAGGGTATGGGCTTGAGCTTGTTGGTATGGCTTCATGGGTTCGAAACAGCGCGTAAAGTACGAGGACACAGAAAGTAAGACAGGACTAGGCGCTGAAAGTTGACGTAACTCGAGTAGTTGACGTAACTTCACGTCGAAAAGAGGACACCGCTGTATTGTATACTCGATCGTGCACGTAAAGCTTGCAATTCCAGTGCGCACACAACTACTAGCACGCAGCGAGCACACACCGCACAATACATACATCACGCAGTCCGGAAACAACAACAAAATTTGATTGCCTTCCGTTTGAACGACACAACGTCTAAAAACGTGATACGATGCATCGGCGCGTGTTATGTACGGCGTGTCAGACGCCAAAAAGAAAAACTGTGGGTTTTGAGTCGACACAATGAGCAAGAAGCAACAGAACGCACATCCGAGAGTTTTGCATGGAAATACCATGCATTAGTGATCAGCAAATGAAGCGAACGCACGTGCACATGAAAAATTACAGTCGGTGCTTTCCGCTGTGCGCGTGATTTGCACCGGGTACACGCAACAGCTGCACATTGCGTAGCTTTCCTAAAAACACACAGAAGGAGCAGCATGCGTGAATCGACTGCGCCGCTTCACGGTAAAAAAAAAGGCGGCAAAAGTTTCGCGACTCGCTAGATGCGCACATGCGCTTGCAAACGACGTGACCGAAATCGCAGAATGCTTAGCTGCTCCTTCGGTAGGAGGCGATGCGGGTGTTTGCGACGTGGAGGCTTCATGAATGTGACGTCAGGGACGTGACGTGACCTTAGTATTCCTTGCTTCATGTGTTCTGTTGTTTTACCCTCATGTGCTTGCACAAAGAAGGACCCGTCATTTATATGGCCTATTATCTATTGAAACATTCGTCCACCAATGCACATTCCTTCGAGGGAATTAAGGGTGGCATCATGGGCTACATTATCATATGCACCCTTCACGTCAAAGAAGAGTGAAACTGATATGCGCTTGCTACTATTTTTTCTTGTGGAACATATGTCGAGATGTCAATGACACTGTCGATAGAAGATCGGCCCCGAAGGAAGCTTGCCATGCAGGCAGGGTTGATGGTGTGACGCTCCAGACACAACTCCAGACGAAAGGGAACCATTCTTTCCATCACTTTTCCAAGGCAGCTTGCGAGAGCAATATGGCGATACGCCGTCAAGTTCAATGGGGATTTTCCCGGTTTTAGCGATGGTACTAATCGACTTGTCTTCCACTGTCAGGAAACGGTACCGCTATGCGAGGAGTTATTGAATCATGTCAAAAGTTCTCTACGGGCGTGTCATCCAAGATTTCCCAACGCGCTATAAGTAATACTGTCAGGGCCTGAAAATTATGTGCGGTTAGAAGCGGCTAACGCAGCTTCGAGTTCTTCCATCGTGAAGGGCATGTTCATTTCTGGTATTCGAGTCTCAGAAATATTAACGGCGTCGATGCTCTTGTCGGTAAGATTTCCGGCGACTCTGGTGCAAACTCCTTCGGCCACATAGACTTCTGTTCTTCCATGATGGAGTGCCAAAGCTTTAAAAGGGTGCCGTTGCTGCGGAGAGGAGCGAAGGCCGCGCACATTTCTCGAGATGCATGACAGCGGCGTCCGTGAGTCTAGCGATTCGCAGAATGTTTTCCGGCGTTCACCCTCCAGCATCTCAATGCATCGTTGAATCTTTTCGTTCACGAATAGCTTACGTACTTTCATATTTCATTGAACTCCGACTCGACGATTCTCCATCGACATTCCGCCTGAGCGCAGCGCCTTGTGATAAGGAGGTCCTTAAACGCACAGCGCTTGGCGGAAGTTAAAAGTTACGAGACAGTATTGCGCGACACTATTCAAGCCTACTTTGACGGTCCAACACGCGATCGAAAACGTCACAGCGCACGGTATGTTTTAATAATACCGCTTTTGCTTTGGTTTAGAACATCACTCTAACCTCCGCCGTGAGCCTCGCGAACAAGCGCACTTCCATGAAAAAAAAAGTATGCTAAATGTCGTCACAAGCGCGAAGGCGCTGAACTCAATAGCATCAAACTGCAATGCAATACAAATTAAGTCTTCAGCATGGCTGAGGGCAAAGGGCCTAAGGGCGCGCTTAGGACGTCGTCCCGCCCGTCTATCGCCGGGGTGTGGCAGCCCGCCTTTGGCTCTGTACTTTCACCAACAGGGTGTGGTTGCCTGTGCTCACGCGCTTATCTCTTGCATCGCAATGTTCGCGTTGAAGCCATAGGCCTGGCGAAGGTCCATTCTCTCGTCACAGCGGCGGTGTTTGATATTGGAGTAAGCTGCTAGCGTTTCATTGTGCGACGTTACAATTTGTTGCTTCGGGTTCATTGCTTCGCCCTTGCACCGAAGCTGTGTCTATTTTATCAACGCGCAAGCCTTCAGCGGCTCCACTTACACTCCCGTCCGCGAGACTTTACAAAACTATCGCCAGCCACATTTAAAAACCCACAAACCCACGTGACCTTTTCAGAGAGAGCGATAACGTCACAGCATGACTTCATCATGGGACGTCATGATGATGTCCCAGAATGCCGGTATTTGTGACAGCGTCATCAACTGGCATATTCGATCGGTCAAAGGTGTGTCGATGCTGGAGGCAGTGGAACGCGACGTAGGATGGAGAAAGCTTCACCAGAGGAGGCAGAAACATTGCAATTTACTGATGACATCAAAGAATTTAATACGTGTCTCTCAAACTACGACACGGTATTTCTTGCAGCAATCGTGGCCCCCTATTGTATAACATAATGCATTTCCAAGCGCTGCACACAGTGTGCAGCGTACTGCCAGTTATTAGCGTGCGCGGAGGAAGGATATATTACAAGAGAGCGTCGCGCTACAGCATTGAAGCCAAGAAAAACGAGTGTCGTCCCAACGCGTGATATGAACGTTACGCACGTACACGCCAAGCGAAACTTGGCCTGTGCGTGCCTGAAATCCTGCTTTTCTTTCTTTCTTTCTTCTTTCTTTCTTTCTTTCTTTCTTTCTTCCTTTCTTTCTTTCTTTCTTTCTTTCTTTATATTGCATTGGACAACGTTCTATTTCCTTTCTGCATGCCTTGATCTCAGTGCACGTTAAAGAACTCCAGATTGACGAATTTCCGGAACCCTTCACTACGGCATTCCTCATAATCATATCGTGGTTATGGGACGTAAAACCCCAGATGTTATTAGATGCGAAGTATCCTAAGGCGGAGCTCAATACGGTGGTGGTGTGCGGCGTGACCACCCTGACTGCGCATGCGCATAACCTCTCCACACACCTCCTCTCCACTCCCCCTCACCATTCCCCCTGCCATCTACCCTCTCCCATTTCCCATCTCTACTCACCCTCTCCCCTTCCCCTCTCCACTTCCATCTCCCCTCCCCTCTCCCATACCCCTCTCCACTTCCCCTCTCCCATCCCCCTTTCCACTGTTCCTCTGAAACACGGGCTAGACATGCCGAAATTCTCCTGCGCAACGCCGCGATGAGCTCGAGCGCATGCGCGTCCCCTCCCCTTCCCTCTCCTCTCCTACGCTGCCCCCTCTCGCCCGCCTGTCGACCGCGTTCCCCGCTCACCCTGTGAGAATTACCGGCCAGGCTAGATGGAAGCTACGACGCGCGTAGCGTCGCTCTTCGCGTTCCACGACGCGAGCTCGGTAGCATGCCCAACGAACGCCAACGGAACGCGATTGTGCAAGTGATCCGGCTTCGCATCTACTCATGGTCCCCTTTAGCGGGACATGGTGTAATTTTTATCCTTCATGCTGTGAATTGGACATGCCTCCGCGTGCTTAGCAGCGCAACACTTCGATTCTACAATAGCAATGAAGTATGAAACGTGACATGGCAAGTGTCCTCGATAAAAGATGAGATTGCGGTATCAGAAACGGCTGATCGCCGATAAGCCCTCGATCGCGAGATCATCAGTTATTGGACAACGGTGCATACGGATGCGCCTGTGACCGGCGCACCTTCGAAGGCCGCATTTCTGTAGCCTCGCCAGCGCCATCTTTTGCGGGTACGACACCACCACCAAAATCAATGAGTTTTACAAGCTTCGCTTAAAAAGAGCAACGCTTTTTTTTTAGAATTGCAGTGCCTAGTAAATATCTATTACTCGTTTTCCGTGGCGTATTTCACTATTTAGAAAATTCCCGCAACGAGGAGGAAGCCCTACGGTGGACGCAACCAAGAAGTGATTAGAAAAAGAGCCACACTTTGATTCTAGACTTCGAAACTGAAGTAAGTGTTCTTGAAGTCGCCTGTTCTATTCCGAAGTTTCCTTTGTCCCGTCCGTTTTTGCAATGGAAAATGAGCGTATAACAACTAGCCCATATCTTCACACTTTTAAATTCGTCACAGCAGTAATATTGCCGTCCATTTTTTTTTTATTTTAGTGTCTACACTATACTGTAAATTATCGCTTTCGCAGGGAACTACTCTCACATATCTTGGTCACCTGGCAGACTGCCAGTGTAACATGTCGTGCAATATTTGGCGTACTTTCTTTATATCAGGTTTAAAGACATAAGGTGACGACGATTTTTCGTGATTCCGCCCCATGCAAATATCCGGCACCTTTAGAGCTCGATGAAAATCAGAAGATAGTTCGAGAATCTCCAGAGCGTTTGTGGTGGTTGCTTACTGTGGCATTTTTGCGCTTGCCAAGCACTACTTGGCACCCAACGCAGTTCGTTTACATTGGCGTGAATGGTGCAACACATGGATAGCTTCGTGATTTACCATTGTTTAATACCTTCACTAATCTGAAGCTTGTTACCCTTGTTTTTGAAAGACCAGGGACAACTGCACAACATCTCCAATGCTATGTCGGCGATGGTACATAATACTGTCATTCTGCATATTTCTGAATGCGAGAAGCATCGTGACGACCAGCAGGATTAGTACTGTCCCCGTAGTAGTGTCCCCGAGAAGAATAAAAACGCTTGGAAGAACTCGTTATGCCGATGCACACCAATGCCGGTCAAAACAGCAATTGAGTTCATACTTCTTTAAGAGCATGCCCTGCTAAAATGTCGCTTTCCGTCGGGTGCTTATCCCACAAATCTTGCGTGTCTGCCGTATTGGCCGCAAGATCGAGCGGAGTCGCCGCCTAGCGGCTTCTGGCTGAACCGCGCCTAGTGTGTGTTGCTCCATGCGTCGTCTGCTAGCCACGTTGTGTTTCCATGTGCGCGTACGTCATGCAGGTCCTCAAAAGGCGGTTTGTTCCGTTGCGTTAGTGCAACTTTAACCGCTCGTACGTATGCCTAACACGATGTAAAGAAGAATGTGGCCTTGATCGGCTGTATATGTACTGTAATAAGATCAGTGAGTGCACTTGTCGAGAGTGATGTGTGTGGTCATCGTACCCTGCGTTCATATAGTCATATCAGTGTAGGTGCCGCTCTGTGGTCCAAGCGCATTGCAAAGTGCACTTGGCGTTTTCCAAAAGATGAGAAGTATTAAATCTCATGTGATTATAGCCTTCTAGCGGCTCGGTGGTAAAAAGAAAAGGCTCTCATGCACTTGCGCGTTGTGGTTAGGTGTATAATTTCGGGACAGTCGTTTATAGGTTACGCGACGAGCTTTAGTTGTGTACTGTCCTGGTCCCACTGCAGAGAAATATTTCTGTCAAGTCACGTCTGACACTTCGGTACTTAAGTTGTCCCCTAAAAATAAGAAAAAATTGATAGACACGCAAATCGCAAAATTGAGTTGCCTTGCGCAATTTTAACATGTGGCGGAATATATACAAAAACACCCGTGTACTTAGATTAAGGTACGCGTTAAAGAGCCCTGATGGTCGAAATTAAACCAAACTGCGTATTTACATTTATGTCGTACTAATTTCACGCGAAGCCACATATTTTTTTTTCTTTACATTACATTGAGCGCTTGCGTTCCGTTGTTTTTTTTTTATTATTATTGGCGCCAGTATGCCCTACGGCATAAGTTAAATAAAAAGAAGGAGTTCAGTTTCGTGGATGAAGGCCAGGAGCGGTCGATGCAAAGTAAGTTTTTTCATGCGAATAATGTCCGCTGCCTTCCGTCAGTCTATAACAACGGAACGTGCGCTGGAAGCACGTTCCGTTGTTATAGACTGACGGAAGGCAGCGGACATTATTCGCATGAAAAAACTTACTTTGGTCCCGTGAAATAACCGGGCCTTTGTTCCATTACTGTCGTCAATGGAAGAAAGTTCCCTGCTGTACAGTTACCTTTGTGTACTGTTACTGAAATAAAAACAAGCGTGTGCATGTTAAACGTCTCCGTAGCGCTAAAGCGCTGTCAGCCACATAGCTTTCCTCAGTAAAATTATCAATGGTCCTACATTTCATGGAGAACTGAACAAGGAATGCGGATGAATATTCAAGCACAAAGCGCTATTTGAACTCATGGTGCAGGAATACGCGTGCTTTCTTTTTGTTGGAGGTTATCCAGATGAACAAGGAGTAAATGCTTAATTCAGTGACGTTACAGCAGTGCGTAGTAGGTGGAACACAAGCTAAACATGTACAAATAAAACAACAAGAAAACGTCATTCATCGCGAAGACGCCGACCGTTGCCGAAGGCGAGCAACCCGTTCGTTGGCAGAAGGTGCTTCTCTCACAAGTAATAGTTACGTTCGGCGCGCTTCGTGCATTAATTAGGGAATGAAGAGCGCACATATTACCAGAAAGCTGCAGTCAACGCATTTTGTTTGCCGGAAATCGGGTCAAATCGCTCACGAAACAAAGCGCTGTTGTGTGCGTTTGTATACGCGAGGACAGCCGCCTATCCACACTAGCGCGGCGACGGTGCTGCCGCCTGTAGCCCGATCTCACGGCGAATAGTGTAACATGTCATATGATAGCGCAATTTTGCATGTAATAAATTGCTATTAATTGTTTTCTATGATTGTGCCCAATCGCAACTTTCGGCTCCTGTGAAGCTTGGAGAAAAACTCAAAAATATTTTTCAGGATCTCAGTGCGCTTGAGGCAGTTGGTTACAGTGGCATTCACGTGCTTTTCAAAGGGGTTTCGGCTCCAAGAACAACGATCCATAAACCACTGTCGTGGGAATTCGCGCTTTATTCGCGCTTACTGTTCTACTGTGTAATCTGGATACACATGCTCAGCTTTTTGTGACAAATTATTTATACATATATGAAAGATAAATTGCACGTGTTGTCTCCACGCCATTTCATATGTTCATTGATGTGCACATAACTGAGATATGTTTTGTGACTCGTAAACGCATGTCTAGCGAGCAAATGTTACGTGGAATCGGTATTGAGGTAAACCTTCTATGATATATTCAATTTTTCTGAGCACACGTACAGCACAGGGCTCTAAAGTTGATGAGTATTTTCACTACTCTGAAGTTTTTACCCCAGCGCATAAGAACACACGGGCAAGCGGACAGACCTCTTCAATATTCGGGTACACATTACTACGAATCTTTCATTTATTTCTGAACACGATAAGTATTTTCAATATTAAGGAACAGCTTACTGTTCTACCATAGCGGGGTGCATAGCACGCAATATTCTACGTTTCTTGTTCTTTAAGCACTGCGCTTTCAAGCGACGCCTACAAACATATCTCACGCGGTTATAGTACATACTCAGATTATTCGCACCTTTTCCTAAGCGAAGCTTCCATGAGTGACAGGACGGCGGCGGCATCATTCACAAAAAACCGGCGCCGGCGAGTGCAAATAAATGCGGTTTCACAAATATTTCCTCGAAGGTGCGCCGGTCGCATGCATGCGCCGTCTTATGCGCCGTTTTGTGCGACGTTTTTCCGATAACTGATCCTTTCTGGATCGTAGGCTTCTCGGCAATCTGCCGTTTCTTATACCGAAGTCAGATCTTTCATGGAGTTCGGTTTATATTTCACCTTCTCACATTTTATTGATGCACTTCATCGTTCCAAGCGTGACCGTCGTTGTTGCCTTTAGCAACAGTAGTGTTGGGTTGTTAAGCACGTGAGTGTGGGTTCAATTCTTGGCAGGGAGGAAGGAAACAGCTAGGAAGCAGGATTACGCAATGCGAAATAAATAAATAAATGAACACCCTCGGCTGAATTTCCAAACGCCCATTGTCTACGCTCTGCTGTGCACTCTACAACGGAATATTGGCAAGCATCTGTCGCGCTTATGTATGTGTGTAGACAAATGGTTGAAGGCTTCGTCCGTCAAAAGCGACTTACATCACCAGATAATAAAAGCAAGGGAAGCAAACAGTACCTTACTTAGAGTGTTTAACAGTACTGTGCAAGGTGTAAGATAATGAAGCGTAATTAAAGCGGATGAAAAATCCAACTTTCCTCTGTAAGGGACTGAACTTACAACCTTCGTATAACACTACCGATGCTCCACTCTAACAAAGACACGATTCCCTGCTTCATTTCATCGCATTCTTTCACAGCGAGAGTCTCGTCCCGGCAGACTTAGTGTCTTCATGCAGCATGCGAGGGTTCATTGGTCAGATGTCAGCTCGGAAACAACTCACAGGGTCCCTTATGATTTTGACTAAGACTACTCAAACGCGAATACCATTTTTTTATTTTTCTTTTCAGTCTTGATCCTCCTGCCCCGGTGCCATCCGATACCTTTCGGAGGCGTGGCAATCTTTGTGCACCTCGCTTGGTTTTGCTCTTCCTCCGTGATCGGCGCACTTTCGACCAATGATGTCGCGTGACGTGAGATTGAAGCAATGATGACGGCATAAAGGCTGATGATCTGCGGCTTCGTTATGACGTCTATGGTGACGTCTTCACGCGATTATCATTTTCTGCATCACTCGTATTGAAGCCGCCGGTGCCGACGCTGACGGACAAGTTTCGGCCTTGATGAGGCATCTAAGGCGTTCGCCTTAAATGATCACGCGCTACGTAACGCTAAAGGTGAACAATTCACAGTGCTGGTTGGTAGAGAAGTTCAAACTCCTCCTCGCCCTCCCCTCCCACCGCCAATTCATTGAAATTTTTTTGAGTTTGCATGTGTATATAGTCACATGTACAAACGCACGCACAAACATAATTTAAGTATTAGTGAACCCCACCCGTCCCCACCTCGAAAAAAATTTCTTGCTACGGTACTGCTGAGCACTCTACAATTATTGGAAACATTCTTGGAAACATTTCGGTGCGCACACAATAGACGAAAACGAAAGGCGAGAAGACAAACGGGCGCGAACTCACAACTTAGTTTATTGAAGGAAGTACACGAAATATGTAACGCATGGTAGCTCAAGAGCGCATGTGCGTAAAAAGAATCAAATGAACAAACAAGCAAAACAGAAAGAAACAAAAGAAAAACAGATCATTCTACAATTGCGTGATGTATATGTTGAGCTAACTGCAGATGACTTAGAGTACGATGAGTAATATTGTAGGAGAACTGCAAGCTATCACCTTTATATCAGCAGCAGACATGTGAATAACGGTGTGAACCAGCTGGCGTGCATATAGGGAAGCGAAAAACTTTGAGGACGCTTAAACTTCGTCTTCAACACTAGAATGCGATGGCGTATATAGGGCCCCGTTTGCATCGCCTTCTCATTGGCTAGCCAGACTTCGCTTCACGATGTACACCTCAACAGTGCCGCGTGGAGAGCAATGTCTGTACACGTAATGCAGGCTGTTTTAAACTATCGTAGAGTGCCACTGCACGGAGGAAGAAACATTCAGGAGGTGCAGCTACGCTACTTGAGGTGACCAGATAACATCACATTGCCGGAGAGCTATTTCATGCGGGCGGCGTCTAGCGGCGCGCAAGAGAAATGCCGCCGGTTTGGTTGCGATCGGATCCGGCTAGGCGCGTTTCCACCGCTCCGCCACAGTCACGCGGCATGGACGCGGAGCGCGTTTGGCCGCGATCGTTTCTGGCTCAACCTTTTCCCTGCAATATTTGCGCCCGCTTTTGCAGGTTTCAAGAAATTACCTGCGTCCCATCTTAGGCTAGCAAATGCCGAAGAGCAGCAGGGTTATTACAGCCATGGCCGCCACACAAAAAGAAAGGTTACTGAGAAGACAATCGACAAAGAAAAAATTCGGCAGATCCCACGTACCGTGGAAGTCGATGTTATGCGAAGCATGCGGCGGGTAGGTGACTGTGGTGTAACTTTTTTTACTTAGCGACACCTTACGAAATGACGCTAGATTTGTATAAATTTTATACGCACACACACACACACACACACACACACACACACACACACACACACACACACACACACACACACACACACACACACATATATATATATATATATATATATATATATATATATATATTGAAAAGCCGCATATGTGTTATATAACCAGTTGTTTACGGTTGGGTAACGCTGCCAATGGCAAGGTGGGTATTACCAACACCAGAAACGGTGCGCTGACGTGTAGTGCTCATACGTGTCCCGAGAACATACACACGTTTCAAGAACCCGTGTACACGTGTGCAAGAAGTTCTTCACAGTTCTTGAACAAGGGCATCATCACCGTGATCAGTGAGCACCAGCAGCTGGCCATGACTTGTTATAGGATCCGGTCGTTATCGTGGTGACGAGGGGTCCATGTGTAGTGATGTGGTATAGTAGAGCTGTTGGAATTCGGGGATGCCTCGGTCATTTCGTCGACAAACTATCTATCGACAGAGCCGGCGACATGTGGGAACCTGAAGCCACCCTTCGCGTTGGTGAGGTATAGGCCGTCGAGGCTGGTAGGCCTGGATAGTGCTACGTAGACCAACATCAGTGGATGGTGTTTGTCGTATTCGTAGACTACCTGGGCGTATCTGGCCTACGTAGCCTCACCTACAAAGCGGCTGTCAGTCAACCTTGCATCATCCTCGGTCAGCATGAGGCCATCGCCCAGACGCGTAAGAAATGAAGAGACACTGCGTCGTTCCGGTGGACGAAGTGCACCTTACGGTGCGGTGATGTGGATATCATATGTAACTTTCGTTAATGTATTCCTCCGGGGTCGAGCAATGCTTCAATATCGCTTGCTGAATCATAAAAATTCAAACATAATGTTTATTAGACTGCTATAAAAGCGGAGCCAACACTGGAACTACAGTCGTTAATCTGATATGACGCCTGTATCGTAGGAGTATCATGTAGTGTTTATTGCTCTCTTATAAAATTAGATAGCCAGCACCACAACCACAATTGACGTTGCACCGATATTACGTCTGCGTAGGCTGTTTTTCCAAACTAATTTATAGACCTGGCGTGGCTCAGTGGTAGAATACCTGATTGCCACGCAGAGTGCTTGGGTTCGATTCCTGCTGGGATCCTAATTTTCATTCTTTCCATTTGTTGCGTCAACACCTAACGCTCTAGCATTTAAGTTAACAATGTCTGTTCTTGCCGTTCCTGGGTAGATATAAACTGTCAATCACCTGTGGCGCATACCCGTAAACCTCTGCCCGTGGTAAACGAGTATGTGCCCCACGTGTCTAGTAGAAAGGGTTTCACGACGTACGCGACAGGATTTTAACGTTATTCATGTCATGACCCGGCAATCATATTCGTCAAATCCTCTTACCCTCCTATGCAATTGTTGGTCTACACCAAGTTAAGGAGGCGATCATGAGAGCACCCAGACGTAGGCGGCTAGATAGATAGATAGATAGATACGTAGACAGAAACGCTCAATGTTTCAGAGGTTCGCTAAGAAATGCTTCGCATTTAAAATTGCTGCTAAAGAGGACGCGCATGGGCGTGCTCACCCGGCCAGTAGCGCTGTTTTGTTTTTGGCTGTTGCGGCTTCCCGCCGCAAGGCGCCGCCAAGGGAAGTGCCTCCGTCGGCGCATGTTATTTTTGTACTTTTTTGACGTTATCTGAACGCGTGCCGACGCCCGTTCTAATGGGAGTTTCGCCTCCCAAATATTTCTTCCTGCGTGGACTACTGCAAGTAAAGTTGCCAACATCTCACCACACCATACTTCATCATTCCGCATCATTCTGCATCATTAATCAGGTCCCACTACGTGTTCCTAAGGCAATACGCGCACATACGGAGCTGAACGCTTTCTGGACGTTGCTAGTGATAGCGGTTAATTACGCCGGAGCTCTTCGTAATGAGTGGGCCTTCAGATCAACCACTCATTGTGCAATTAACATTGTGTGATCCATGGTGCGAATCTACGCTTCTGTCACGCAATATTACACGTGTTAAAGGGCCCCTACACCACCCTGAGGTCTAAATTTAGGTGCCGTTGCAGTTGTACACGAGTCTACAGCAAACGCTAGCAGAGTCGCATGTGCTTGCTCGTTTCGCTATTAGATGCGGAGTATCTTATGGCGGAGTTCAATCCGGTGGTGGTGGTGGTGTGCGGTGTGGCCACCCTTACTGCGCATGCGCATACCCTCTCCACTCCCCCTCTCCCCCTCTCCACTTCCCCTCCCCATCTCCCTTTCGCCATCCCCACTTTCCCTCTCCTCCATCTCTCCACTTTCCCTCTCCCCTTCCCCTTTCCACTCTTCCTCTGAAACGCGGGCTAGACATGCCGAAATTCTCTCCTGCGCAACGCCGCGTCGAGCACGAGCGCATGCGCGTACCCTCCCCCTCTCTCTCCTCTCCTACGCTGCCCACTCTCGCACGCCTGCCGACTGCGTTCCCCGCTCGCCCTGTGCGAATTAACGGCCAGGCTAGAGGGAAGACAGGACGCGCGTAGCGTTCCTCTTCGCGTTCCACGATGCAAGGTCGGTAGCATGCCTAAACAACGCCATCGGAACGCGATCGTGCAAGTGCTCCGGCTTCGCATCGCCTCATGATCCCCTTTAGCGGTAAATGGTGTAATTTTTTTCCTTCGCTACGCTGCGTTCGTCGGCTCGTGTGTCCACCTCTCCGAGTGCCCTTCCTCGGCGTGCTAGGTGAAAACGCAAGGAGAGCGCTCACCTGCTAGCAGAAAACAGCTTCTCCTTCGCCCGCTGACAACAATGATCTGCTGCTCGAGACGTCGCCTAATCGGACTGGAGACGTCACCACGGCCGTTGCGGATAGCGGAAAACAAGCAGAGGAGCGCGCGAGCGTCTGTGTGTGGTTTCGGGGCCCTTTAACGCGACTCTTCGTACCACATGCAAAACCCTCTGTAGGCCTGGTTTTTTACCGAAACTGTCTCAAGCACTGGCGTGGCCCTATGGTAAAACACCTGTTTGCCACGCAGAGGGTGTGGGTTGGATTCCCATTCCCACGCATGATTTTTATCACTTGCATCCATCGCACTTTTTCGCTCCCTCACAATGCCGGTTTATCGCTCGCAACCGACGACGCCGACACCGAGATTTCAAGGACATGAGCTGTTTGACGCCTTCACGTTGAAATAGAGCGTATCCATGCGGTGAAGGTGGACAACTAGTGGAGCTCGAGGGCGCACTCCCGTCACTCCTCTCGTCGGCGTTCTTCATAAAGGCGCTGTTTCTCCAGCGTTCTCACAGTGAGCGGTCGACTCATAGTTGCCACGAACGACCGCGTCAACGCCTGCTGTGGCGAAATATGCCCTAAAAATATCAGGAGCCCACCTCCAATCGCGGAAGTGAAGGCAAGCAAAGGTTGGGGTGGGCGTATCTGATGCACTACATTTCTTTCTTTCTCTCGCTGTCTCTTTCTTTCATTCTTCATTTCTTTCTTTCCTTCTTTCTTTCCTTCTTTCCTTCTTTCTTTCCTTCTTTGTTTATTTCTTTCTTTCCTTCTTCCTTTCCTTCATTTTTTCTTTCTTCTTTCGTTCTAGGTAGTAGCCATCACAGGAACGCTGTTTTCGGGCTGAATCGGCATGGCGTCATTCACGTCCTTTCCAGCGGTGGACACTCTGACAATGACTAAACGAAAGGACCGTGACGCGATTATGCGTACGCGGTTTAAGAATTCATTTTTGTCGAAGTCGGAATGTTCCCGAAATGTGCTATTCCTCATATCGACCTAATGCGTTTTCCGGCAGGTCGCTTTTATTCCGCCAACACGACATATTTCGATGAGGCGCTTGTAGCAACTGTGCTGCTTCCCAACATTTTCTTTAAGTTAAAAGGCTTAGATGCCTCATCAAACGCCAAAATCGGCGGCTTCAACACGAGTGATGCAAAAATCGTCATCGGCAGCCTGAGACATCATGATGACGTCGTGTGACACGACGTCACAGGGCGGCAAACCTTCTGAGACCTTCATGACGTCACATAAACCGACGTCGCATGATGATGCCATCTGACATCGTCTCTTGGGCATAGGTTGACCGATCGCGGAGGCAGGTCAAATAGGTGCAGAAAGCTCGCAATGCCTCCGATTGAGGAGGCCGTGCGATACTACGTTGGCAGAAAGCTACAAAAGGGGGAAGGGGAGGAGGATCGATACATCGACTGAGAAGAAAAATAAGATAACTGTTGTGTTCGAGTATTTTTAGGCTAATGCATAAGGGACCCTGTGAATTTTTCGCATCATCGATAGAACGCATTCGTATGCTTCAGTTCAGTTGACATTGTGCAAGCATGGACGGTCAAGCATGTGGTCAAGGCACTCGCTTTGGGACTTGGGGTACCCAGGTCACAACCCAGCCCCTGAATGAAAAATTTTTTATAGTTATTTCATTGGCGTGCCAGTTGTGGGTGAGGAGGCTTTTGATTGAGCACGACACATGTTTTACAGCGAAAGCTGTTATGAGATCACAAAAACGCCAGGCCTGCGCTGAAACCGCAGCACAGTCACAGCGAAAGCTGGAAGAGCGGCGTTTCTAGAGCCCGTTAAGCTCTCTTGGGGCTTCAATACAAGTACACTAGAAAGGTACCCACTACGCCATAAATCACAGTTTTTGTGAAGTTTGGAAGCACCTACTAAGCCATTATTCGTCATTCTGCGGAGAAGCGAGGCACCAGCTACACGTCTGTAAAGCATTATGTGCACTTTGTTGACGCGACGACTGATGTCGATGAAGAATGATGGCTCAGCCCTTTGTAATGGGCTGGAATCTTTAAACGGCCCACCAGTTATGTAATTTGCATTGGGTGACGCCCGTTCGCTTTTTCCCTCTCCCGTCATGCTGCATAACATACGTTGACGTGGGAGAGAGACTCGAGGGGGAGGGGGCGAAGAACATTACGAGAGAATTCTTCTCCGACTATTCACGAATACGTTACTGTGCCCGGCAGTGCTTAAACATTTTGATTCTTCTTTTTCCGGCCTCTGCCTGTACTGTGCGGAGGTGGCTGACACCTACCACATAGTATGGGCATGCCAGCTCAATCCTTCTTGACCCCCGAACCCCAACCCATCCCGAGAGGACTGGGAGGCGGCCCTGCTCGGCTGCCAGGACCTTCCGGCCCAAAAAGCCATGGCCCGGCGTGTCAGGACAGCGGTCACGACCTGGTATTGGTCACGACCTGGACTCCACCTGGTATTGTAAGGGCGCTCACCCACTAGGGGCTGGTTTCCCGAACAACCTCTCTGTATATAACAGCTTAATTAATAAATGTTTACTACTACTACTACTACTACTTACTGAGACCTCTAGGAAATGGATCACGCGCTTATGGGCTTCCTTGGCCACCAATACAAGTGCACTTGCGAGGAACCCACTACGCTATAAATCATTGTAATTTTACTGAGACCCCGAGGAAGTGGATCATGCGCTTATGGGCTTCCTTGGCAACCAATACAAGTGCACTTGCGAGGAACCCACTACGCTATAAATCACTGTAATTTTTGAGAAGTAGGGCAGCAGGCACTGTACCATTTTCGTCATTCTACGGAGAGCTTTGGTACCTGCTATACACATGTAAGGCATTATGCGCACTTTGTTGATGCTGTGCCTGTTGACGATGACGAATTATGGCAGAGCCTTTTGTTATGGGTTGGAAGCATTCAACAACCTACTCGTTGCGCAATTCGCATTGTGTGACGCCTGCAGGTTACAGAATTCGCGTTGTGCGACGCTTGGTGCTTATTTACTCTTCTACCACGCTATATTGCATATGCTAATGTGGTTCCTTCCCGACATGAAGCCTGTATAGGACCTTTTTGCAAAGCAGTTTCAAGCACCGGCATGGCTCAGAGGTTGAATACTGGGCTCCCACGCAGAGGGCCCAGGTTCGAACCTCGTTCCATCCTGGAATTTTTTTCTTATTTCGTTTTTTTCTTATTTCGAGCGATACTGGTTACGGACACCGGCGGCGGCGGCGGACAACTACGGCGCCAAAAACGGCCGGTGAAATGATCTCATAACAGCTTTCGCTGTAACAAGGGCCGTTTTTGGCGCCGTAGTTGTCCGCAGCCGCCGCCGGTGTCCGTAACTACTATCGCTCGAAATAAGAAAAAAAAACGAAATAACAAAAAAATTCCAGGATGGAGCGAGGATCGAACCTGGGCCCTCTGCGTGCGAGCCCTGTACTCAACCTCAGAGCCATGCCGGTGCTTGAAACTGCTTTGCAAAAAGGTCCTATACAGGCTTCATGTCGGGAAGGAACCACATTAGCATATGCAATATAGCGTGGTAGAAGAGTAAAATAAGCACCAAGCGTCGCACAACGCGAATTCTGTAACCTGCAGGCGTCACACAATGCGAATTGCGCAACGAGTAGGTTGTTGAATGCTTCCAACCCATTACAAAAGGCTCTGCCATAATTCGTCATCGTCAACAGGCACAACATCAACAAAGTGCGCATAATGCCTTACATGTGTATAGCAGGTACCAAAGCTCATACCAAACATACATAATGTAGCGTGGTAGAAGAGTAAAATAACAACCAAGTGTCACACAACGCGAATTCTGTAAGCAGGCGTCACACAATGCGAATTGCGCAACGAGTGGGTTGTTGAATGCTTCGAACCCATTACAAAGGGTTAGACAAGGGTTGGACAGAGGTTGGACAAATGTTGTGGCATCAGCCACATCATCAACAAAGTGGACATAACGCCTTACAGGTGTTTAGAATGCACCA
Organism: Rhipicephalus sanguineus; assembly: GCF_013339695.2. Taxonomy (NCBI): domain Eukaryota; kingdom Metazoa; phylum Arthropoda; class Arachnida; order Ixodida; family Ixodidae; genus Rhipicephalus; species Rhipicephalus sanguineus. The sequence goes on along the minus strand of NC_051185.1, from coordinate 102,588,807 downwards.
CGGTTCTGCGTAGAATGAATAAAAATTGCTTAGTGGCTGCTTACGTACTTCACAAAAATTATGATGATTTATAGCGTAGTGGGTTCCTCGCAAGAGTACTTCCATTGGTTGCGAAGGAAGCCCATACCGCTCCCATGATCCATTTGCTCAGGGTCTCAATAAGGTTAATTCCCTCTCTCTATCTCTTTCTCACGTTAGCGTATGTTATAAAGCGTGGCGGAGAGTGAAATGACAACAGGGCATCATACAATGCGAATTACGTAACTTGTAGGTCCTTGAAAGCTTCCAACTCATTACAAAGGGATCAGCCATAATTCTTCATCGTCATAAACCGTCCCATCAAGAAACTGCTCATAATGCCTTACAGATCGTACCTCGCTTCTCCGCAGAATGACGATTAATGTCGTGGTGGGTGCTTCCCAACTTCACAAAAATTATGATTTGTGGCGTAGTGGATACGTTCTTAGTGTACTTGTATCAGTAGCCAAAAGAGAGTTTGTAACGGGCTCTAGAAATTCAGCCCTTCGAGCTTTCGCTGCGACTGTGCCGCGCTTTCCGCGCAGGCCTGGCGATTTTTCCGCGGCGGTGGATTTTTTTTAAACACCATCCCTAGCATCACAGGCAGAATTACCAGTTCCGCTCATAAGTGTATTTGGGCCTCTTTTTTTCGCGAAGTCGCTTGTAGAATTTTTCAGTCACTTGTCGCGTTTTTGGGCTTATTTGGTTTTTTCCAGCAAATATAGTTGTTTTAGGGATCGTCACGTTAACCAATAGTGCGTTTGCAGATGACATTGAGTACTTGAGTGTAGTCAACATAGTGCCTACGTTGGGGATATCGACAAGTAACATTAACCATGCACTGGCAATAACTTTATTTATGACTTTATTTAGCTCCCTCGGAACGCGCCCTAGCACGTTGGAGACAAAATTAAAAAGTAAATATGTGCTTTCGTTCATAGTTAAGCATATTTGCGCTGTAAAAATATTTAAAGTAATTTTATCAGGTCCCCTTCCTGTCTGAGTTACATTTTTTATGATGATTAAACGCATTTTCAAGAAATAGAAAATTTAATAAATTGTCGCTTCTTGCTGGCTACTTCACGAAAGTCGCGCCGCCTTTTTTTGAGCTTATTTTGTGATGATAATTTGCTCTTTAGCATCAGGCAAATTTGATCACAGGTCACTCAGTACAAGCTTCGCTTGAAAAGTGTACGGCTTAGTGTACTATGTACCTATGTACGGGAGAGCTCTCCCTCCGTTCAACAGTGCATTTAGAAAAAATTAGAGACGACTTGCGGCACTATGCGCTTTACAAAGAAACAGGTGACAATGTCCCAAGACATTTTAAAGAGGATATGAAGCCTGAACGCTTCAGACACGCGACATCTGCAATTGGAGCCGAATTATTTGCGGTAGCACTGCCCATTCGCTACTTAATTGGAACTTCAGTGTTGCTCAAGGAAACTGTGCGAGCGTTGGGAAAATATGTTCGTAAGTTTTCTTCGAAGAAGCCATATCCTGTAACTTGTTTAGTAAAACTTCACAGCAGCTATGTTTCTTTTAGCCTTAGCCTTCTGTATTGATCAAAGTAACAATGCAACCACGTAGTCGCTGTCAAATATGAATAAATGTATCACTCCGAAGTTCGTCCAATTCGTCTTGTTTTTGTCGCGGTGAATGCATATAAATCTTTTCTTAATGAATTGCTTATGTGCGCCCATATTTCATTGAACGGCGGCTCGACGATCCTCCGTAAGCGTCCGGAATATGCGTACTGCGTATGAACGCAATGGCGTGCAATAAGGACGCCCTGAAGCCCGCAGTGCACCACGAGTGTTAGGAGGGTGCATTGCGCACCCCGAACGAAGCCTGCTCTGACGGCTCAAAACGTGATAAAAAACGTCAGAGCGTGTGGTATGTTTCACTAAACACGGTCTTTTTTTGCTTTCGAACCTCAGTCAAAGCCTCCGCCGCGGGCGTGACGAACAAGCGCACTTTGATGAAAAATGAAGTCACAGTTTCGTCGCAAGGGCGAAGCAGTGAATGTGACAGCAACCAATTGGAATGTTAAGCGACGTATGCCGCAGGACAAGGGCATGCGCCTCTTCCATACTAGGCTAGTACCCCTGTAACACGTGCGCTTGAAAGTTTTGAACAAGAAGACTTCTTCCTAAAGAGAGTTTTGCCCGCAGGCGCACGAGAAGGTGCGATCTCCTCTTCAGAAGCGGTATTTTCTAGAAATATAGTTCTTCCATCTTTTTCACGGAAGTAAAAAAAGATTCCTCGGACCCAGTGGGCGCCAGTAATTATGAAGAGAGTAAAAAAATTAGTAAATGTTTATTTTTCAGTCATCATAAACGCAAATTTTATATATCGTAGGAGGTGTAGTAGAACCTTTAAAGCTAATATTTTCGTGAGCAGTCTCGTAAGCAGGTCGAACGGGTCGGGAATATCACGCGGCAACGCTTAGCGCGTCGCATGCACGCACGCAAGAAATGCGACCACGCCGCTGACGAAGTAGCCCTGGGCGCACGCAAAAATGCAACGGCTAAAATGGTCGGAGAAGGACACCTGGTCTTTATTCAGGCTGTGGGAATACAACCTGCGCGAGCTGCGCGCGCAGAAGCATAACTGTGAAGTCTGCGCAGACGTCGCATTACTTAATCTATCGAGATGCATAATTCTATTTGGCTTGTTTTGTTTTGACAGCTAGCGCCACTCTTTCGGCAGCGCGTTCGAAGAAAAACACTAAGAAGGCATCTTTAGTAGGACTGACAATTGGGCTATGTGGTGAGGATTCATATTTACGAAACAGTGCCACGAAGTAAGACGAAATCACGAAGGAGCACTCGGCGCTTGTGCCTCGTGTGCTCCTTCGTGTTTTGTCTTACCTCCTGGCGCCGCTTCGTAAATATGTAAAAAAAGATCGTTGGTTCTATGTGTCTGCAAGACAACAGCTGGTGATTGTAAAAAGAAAAGCATATTAACTTTGCAAAGTCAGCTTACGTAAAACATTTCTTCCGCGCTCGTGTGACATGTATCATTCGTGACGGAAAGGAGACTTCCAAGGGCTCGTTTTTATTTGTAGACACAATGTTAACGAGAACTAACAGACAAGAATGCCACGGAAAATATGGGGGATTCTATCTGTAGTAATCAGGATATAAATGTGAAGAAAGTAAGTGGACGGAAAGATAACTTGCCGCCAGCAGGGACCGAAGCAGTGCAAAGTGAATTCAAATTTATATCCTAATTACTACAGATAGAATGCCCTATACTTCCCGTGGCATTATTGTGTGTTTGTTCTCATTAATAATGTGTCATTCGTGTGCTGTGAATGATTCACAATTCACAAATATGCTCTCGAAGGTACGCAGATCACATGCGTATTTCTATGCCCCGTTTTATTCAATAACTGATGCTCTCTGGATCGTGAGATTGTCGGTGATCCGCCGCTTTCGATATAGGAATGGGTCATATGTTGATGTCACTTTTCCTTTCGCGTTGCCGCATTTCCTTGAAGCACTTTATTGTTTCACGCATGACCGCTGTTGTTGCCTGCGGCCACAGAATTGTTGCGCTGTAATAACGTGAGGGAATGGCCGATCCTCGGCGTGGATGAAGGAAGCTGTTAGGGGGGTAGCATTCCGCCGTGCGACAAAAATAAATAAATAAATAAATAAATAAATAAATAAATAAATAAATAAATAAATAAATACCACCGACTGAATTTTCAAAACCACGTTTCCCGACGCGACTGCGCTTGACAACGGAAAAGCAGCCGTTGCTGTGCTGTATCTGTGTAGAAAAATGGTTGATGACTTGGTCCGTCAAACCTACTTACACCAACAAATAATGAAGCCAAGGGGAGCATTGGGCACATTGCATGCACTGTTTAACTGTAGCGCAGTTATTATGCGATAGATGGAAAGAAATTACAGTGGATAAAAAATTCAACTCGCTCTGAAAAAGTTCTTCTTGAGTTGTTGTTAATTAATCATATTGTAGTAGCGCAATGCTCGTAAAAGAAAGCGAACAGATGCAGGAGATGAACCACGAAGCGCCTGTATGTTTTTCCGATTTTCTTTTGTTTCCTTCTTTTTACGAATCAGATGCATATTCTTGGGCAAAGGCTTTATGTACAGCGCATTATGGAAAACCAGGCCGGCAAGAGCCAGAGCTTTACATGTTGAGTACGGGGAGTACAAAACGGCAGACGCCGCAGAATGTAAGGATTGGGACGCATTTACGATTGTGGTGGTGTACAGGCGCGACGCTTGGTCGCCTCTGGATCGGTCAAAACCCGCTCCTGAGAAACTGCAGAGGAAGCGGCAATAGCGCTAGTTATAACAAATTCTCATCGGACCTACTTCTTAGGGATTCGAAAACAGCCATCCGAAATCTGGCGAGAGCAGATATCGGTCACCGGCGGCGAATGCTGCATCGAGCGACGGGGCGACAAATTCGTGAAATAGAAATTGTCTGGGTATCAGCACACTCTGGAAACCCCGGGATCGAGGCGGCTCACCTGAATGCTCGAGGTTTCGTCAGCCGGAAGGTGAACCGTCCGTGCCGGGGAGGTCCGCCAGAGATGCGCTGGTGCCCTTTCACGGCATCACCAATCATTATAATCTAGAGCGGAGGCTTTATCCGCCCCCGCACTAGCCTTTGACTGCAGGCGCGATCTTTTCCCAACCCATACGTGTTGAGAAAATTATACGCGGAGGAGATTAGGCAACAATGCAAATGGTGCCGGGCACTGGCACCATGTGACCGTATGCTATGGGAATGTAACATGGTGCCACCGCCGACGAATATTATGCGTGATCCCTCTCTCGAGCTGTGGGAGGCCGTGTTTACCAGCTCAGACCCAGTCGTCCAGACAAGGGTCGTTGAGTGGACCACACAGGTCGCTGTCAACCCTGGTTCGATCGCCATCTGACAGGAAGTAGTCCGCAGCTGATATCTGACGAAATAATTTTTTTTTTCCATCCGTCCATCTCTTTTACGAACTTTGCAGAACTTGCCTGTGGTAGGGAACGAACCTGCAACCTACGGAAAACGCGTCCGATGCTCTACTCGTAACAAAGAAACGAGTCCCTGTTTCATTTCCTGTCATTCTCTCACAGCTTTTATGGTCTCGTTCCCAGGAGGCTTACTTACCTAGATCAGTGGTACTTTCATAACTGAACCTTAAATGCAGGTTTTGAGACTTTCTCCAAAGTTATTTCAAACTGATAGTTTCCTAGTACATACATAAATTAACTTTTCGCGAAGGTTCTCTTCTCTAAAACGGGCCATAGAGAACTCTCATGGAGGTTCGGCATGGATTTTTTCATTCATTCGTTCATTACTATGACTAATGTGGCTTCTTCTCGATGAGCACACTTTTTTGCTTTGTGAGGAATTCGAATCAGTTATTTAAAAGGCCCCGTTCCAAAAAATTTGTTTATGTTTCAGTCGTTTGCTTAAAGGATCAAAGTGAAACTTGATTTAATTTGTCATTTTATTTTCAAAGCGCAGGTTACAATTAAATTTGAATAGACAGCTGAAATCTGAAATTTAAGCAGGTCGAGCAGAGAGCCTTTTCAGGATCACTTAAGCTAGGTTCGCACTTCTTTAATTGGCTCCAACGGGAGCAGTGTACAAAGGCCCCACAATGTTCCATCGATAGCCTCTAAGAGACAGCTTAGTACTATTCCGTATATTCAAGAACCAACCGTGTACATTTACTTAAGTGAATGAGCTGCCCTTAGCGGCTTCCAAGAACCAGCCTTGTACTTAAGCCCACCTTGTCTCGGTACTCAGGTCGGAAAAGTGCCCGCTAACGTAGCATCGCAGCCACCTTACTTACTTCAAGCAGCGCACTATAGAAAAATGGCGGGCTAATACGACGGCAGCATCGTACTTCGATAGTTCTTCGCTCGCATTGACCAAATAATGGAAGCCTCTCCGTACATGTGCGTGAGGATGTCGCCACCAGTACTCGGGGTTCGGGAGAACCCAGTGGAGTGCAGCAACGAGACTGAGTTCGCCTGCAGACACCAGATTTCAAAGGGCTCTTTCAGCCTGCTTCGGAGGCTTCCCCGCAACATTGCTCTTCACCGCAACAACAATAACAAAAGGGAAACGCCAGAGACAGCGGGAAACATTAAGGAAAAAATATTAATCGCCTTAGATGCCTCATCAAACGCGAAAACTGACCGTCGGCGTACCTCGGCGTCGGCGCCAACACGAGTGATGCAAAACATCATCATCACCTAATGACGTCACCATATGACTTCGCATAATGCGACGTCGCATGATGACGTCATCGCATGACATAACCTCTTGGACAAAGGTGGGCCAATGTCGGAGGTAATGCTAATCCGGGTGAAGTGCGCAAAGCCTGAAATGCCTTCGATCCTGGAGGCAAGTGCAAAACCACGTTAAGGTGAAGAAAGCTTTTGGAGGGAGGCAGAGGAGGGTCAATACATCGACTGAGAAGAAAAAAGAGATGGCTTCACTTCGTCAGTTGACGGCACGCCAACTCTATAGCTTGCCGGGAAGAGCAGCATCTTCGGCAGAAATTTTATCTGCCGGGCAGAAATTTTATCAGCAAGATCTGCGATGTGCGAGCGCCACCGTCTGGGACACTTGGCATGGAATGACCCAAAATTAATCGAGCGGATTCTTTGAAAGAGCGGACGCTTTTCTTGCGAAGCAACTTGGATCGCTGCGGCCTCTGGCGGGAGATCGCAACCGCGCGTTTCTTTCTACGTGGCCTTTTCGGCAACGCATGGAACGCGCAGTTAAACCAAGGAATAAACTAGCGCACACGAACTCCGATGTATGAATGCCACTATCAGACAGCCAATTCAAGAATGAGGGTCACCTTCAGCTTTTTTTTATACATTCACTTCCTTATAGCCACACTCTAAGAACTAAAAAAGTCCTTTGACTCCCATAGGAGAGTCCTGACTTGCCACGTATTTGACTCCATTTAAAGGGACCGACAAATGATTTTTCTCGACCCAGTTTTTTACGGCGCGAAGGAAGCTTACCCTTCGTAGCGTTGTAGCTGCAGTGGTTTACCAAAAGCACGTAGTTATTTTATAAGCGTATTTTTCGATCTGAAAGGCTCCAAACACGCATGAAGGCTCGCTCCAGAACGTGAGAATTGATAGCAATGCGTGCCCTGTGAAAGCTGTCGTTGTTCTGCTTTCGCAGGAGTTACTGAGTTGCTTAACCACCTTTATTTTGAGATTTCCAGCCATTTTTGAAAATAGCAAGCTCTTTACAAGAGATAATGTCTTTTTACACCTTCTCGGTATTTGTACGCGTGGCACGCCTCGACCAAGGTTGCCTGCGCCTGTGTCATGGATGGCTTTTCGCGGCATGGGATCATTACGCCAAGCGAGGAGCGCCACGTTGTTGCATACACACGCACATGTATGTACTTTTTATGGAGTAACTTTTTTTAAAGAAATGAACAATTTTCAATACTAACAGAAAAGTCATCGAACGCATACATCAATCAATGATCACGGACCGGCTCATCGGGCCGTGTATGATTTTGCCGCCAGAGGCGCCAAAGGTATTTCTCGCGACTTTCAATGAATAAATAAAAATATAAATCCGCCTCTCAGAGATAAACGGGTTGGTTTGAGTCAATGCGACGACAATCTTTCCATCAGTGCAGTCATCTCATTTCATGTTCTGGGCAGTTGTCGGTCCCTTTAAAGAGGCAAGTCAACTTTTTGGGGACCATCGTACTCTCTTCGAGTGTCGGTGACCCAGGAGAGAGTAACGTGTCTCTTTAAGAGAGTCATACGTGGCACGTCGGGACTACGAAAGGAGTCACACATCATCATATCATCATCATCACCTGTCTCGCCCACTCAGGGCAAAGGCTTCAACTCTTTTTCACACATACTCTTTTTTTTTTCTTGAGTGCACGGTCGCCCTAGTGGCAGCGAAACGGACGAAGGGAGAGTTTTTCTCGTATCGGCAAGAAGTGCTTAAGCATTTAAAAATCTCTCTCTAAGACAAGATGTATAACCGACATGGAGGATGTACACATTAGCAATGTTTTGTACTTCGCGAAATCTTAACGCCGAAATGCCGTTTAGGTCGTCGTGGGATGCGGCTGCAGTGGGGCCCTTCAACACGGTGACCTATGCAAGTAGGATAATAGGCGCCATAGCGATGCTGCCTGGAAACAGTGTTCTGGGGAAAGGTGTGACCTACAATAAAGATACACGCTTACGCATCCATTAGTGAACTACCAAAAAAGCTTCCGCGTGGATTTTCATTGACTGATTGATTGATTGATTGGTTGATTGATTGATTGATTGATTGATTGATTTGATTGATTCGTTCGTTCATTCATTCATTCATTCATTCATTCATTCATTCAATGGTTCGTTGCTATGGCTATTGTGGCTTTTTTTCGTCAAACCTGCTATTTTGCTTGATCAGGAATTTTCAGCAGACATTTAAACGGAACCGTTTCAATCATTTTCTTTATCTTGCAGTCGTTTGATTAAAGGATAAAAGGAACTTAATGCCATTTTTGCCGTGTTTTTCATTCTGGAGGTTATAAGCAAACCTATTTGAATGGACATCACAACTCACCGATTTAACCCAAGTGGAACGCAGAGGCTTATCAGGATGGCGGAAGCTTGGTGTGCGCTTGATCATTTGGCTCCATGCACAGCGTGTCGATGAGGTTCATTTGAGGATTAACACGTGGTGAGGGATATCTCACTGCTTTCCAATAGTCGTCAACATAGAAATGCGAATCCTCCCTACTGTATTGCGATATTGCTAATGCATGGCTCAGCGTGTTCACAAGTAAAGGTAAAATACCATTACCTTCGATGGCTGTTAGAAAACTGAACGCTCGGAAAACGAGTGATCCAATACCGAACGTTGGCAGGCGATTCACTAGAAGGCGCCCAACTTCCCGACAACGTCAAAGGCAGTGCAAGCTCGGCGATCTGCTGTGAGGCAGTGTTCTGGACCCAGGAATGACCGATTAACTGTTTTAGTCGATTATGGACCATAGGTCGGCAAACTCACTCGTGAGTCGACTCACTCAGACTCAGATCGAGAAGTGAGTCTAAGTGAGTCCGGGTGAGCAATAGTTTGGTGAGGTTGAGTTCGAGCGAGTCCGGCTGAGGGAAATTTCGGCGAGTCTGAGTCCGAGTGACCCTAAGCAAAAATATATTTCTTGATTGAGTCCGCCAATTTTTTGTCGACCATGGTTATATCTAAGCAACTTCAGCAAGAGTATTAGCTTTATGTCGGGTTACGTTTATACACCCTTCGACTCACAGATACTTCAAAGCACTAGCGTTCGTACGCCAGCTCAGTATTTATTGATCAGACGCGGAGGGGGTGGTGTCTCGCAAACTCTTTCATAGGTAGTTCTTGATAAAGATATCTTGTGTGAGTCCTCTATTTCAATAAAAATGTCCTCACTGGATTTCAACTACTGATAACTCATATTTGAAGGTGCAAGATCAAAACGCGCTAAGTAGATCACTGTTTACGCTAAATATTGGCGTTGATACCATGTTCGAAAAAGCTAATTATGCGCTAACGGACTAACCAGTCAACTCACTCAGACTCACTAAGACCTACATAGAGCATGAGTCTGAGTTTGAGTGAGTCCGAGTGAGTAATATTTTGGTGAGTTTGAGTCCCAGTGAGTTCGGCTGAGAAATATTTTAGTGCGCCTGAGTCCGGGTGAGTCTGATTGAGGAAAATTTTGCTGATCTGATCCGAGTGAGCTCAGGGCAATATATTTCACGAGTGAGTCTGAGTGAGCTCCACATTTGTAAACACGAAAGTGTTTTATGCCAGACCCCACCACGGCTCCACTGGCGTATTTCCGTCACGGATACGACGTTGTAAAATATAAATACTAACATATTGCAAAGAAAAAACTACAAGAAAAAGTTCCGTCATCGGGAGTCGAACTTACGACCCCTGGCGCCGCAGCGCGCGGCGCGAAATGATTCGGCCACAAAAGGCCTGTTCTTTGTCATGCTAATGGCGAGCTATTTATATACACCATTTGCCGGTGGCGGTACTCAGAGATCGGTGATACATCGGCGTGTTTTCGTTATCACGCGAGAGATGGCGCTAAGGGCTCGAAGAGCGCGCTTTAAAGCTCGTCGCCCCACGCGGATGAGCGCGCGCCTCTACAGGGCGTGGTCGCTCGTGCGCGCACTTATCTCGTGATGGCGGTGGTTTGTACGTCTTAACCTCTCATCGCAATTTCGCGTTGAGAGCACCAAGGTCACTTCGCTCAATGCAGCGGCCGCTTTTGCGGAAGGCGCGCTGCTCACACGGAAATGAGTTACAACTCTGACAGTTCGCGCTCATCCTGTGTACGTTCATTCCGTGTGCCATTTCTGCTTGAGGAGCGCGTTGCAAGTTTCGAGCTGCTGTCCGTTCTTTGCCTGAGATTACAATTTGTTGCTGTAGCATTCATTCCTTCGCGCTTGGGGCGAAAGAATGCGCAACAAACGCCCAACTACGTCTGTGAAGACACGTTTCACTTGCGTGTTATACCGACTCCTATGACAGAGGGATCAGCCACGTATTTTTTGCCGACCTATGTTAACGACTGACCATCCACCGGCTGAACCATCAATCACTGTCGATGTATGCTCTTTCTTCGATTAATCGGCATTTCTATATGGCGGTCTCAAAAAGTCACACGAAGTCATATGCATTCGCCTAAGCCGAGTCGACGGCGAAAGTCTTCTTCTTTTAGGTGTGTAACCCTTTATAGGGGCCCGGCTGGTCGCCCATCCACCGTCTCGTGTCGCATGGTCACGCAGTAGCCAAGACTGGCCTAAAAAGGCTTAGAATGCTCAAAACCCGTGCAGAACAAGCTAATAAGGTGTAATATAATATAAACTGCAGAAATTACCAACAAATATTCCCAATAATTTACTAAACTAAAATCGCGAAAAACGCTTCAGAAGCATCCGGCTGCTACCCGCGTCACGCAAGAGAGGGCGCAATTGCCAACGGAATCGCTGGGTTGCCCGCGCCACGCACTTCCTCAGGTATCCCGACAGTGGAGCTGCATTAAGCGCAGGATTTAGAACTACACCAAGGCCTAAACAAGAACTGCATTAGCGTTACACTAACCGCAGATTTTGCGCTGGATTAGAACAAAATTAGCGCTACAGGAATCTCTCGATTTTTTTTGTTTTCTGTTGACGTATTGATCCTCCCCCGCCCCAACTGAGCCCGGGTGAACTGGTCGGCGACCCTGCTTGGCTGCCGCAGCTTACAGGCCAACAAGCCTTTGTCGGGAGCGCGCGGGCGCCGGCCGCCGCCATGGGAGTCCCGAACTAGGAACCTTCACCTAATATTCGTAAGGAAATGTCCCCTACCAGCTGGTGCCAGCACACTTCCTGTCCGTCTTATATGGCCCAATAAACGTTTTCACCGTCACTAACAACTTCCTAGAAAAGCTTTCTGCGCCTAACGTGGTTTTGCACTGCCTCCATAATTGGAGGCATTGCAAGTTTTCTGCAACTCACCTGGTTTTGAACTTCTTTCGCGATAGGCGCACGTTTGACCCAGAAATGGAGTCATGTGACGACCTCACCACGTCACGTCACGTTATGGGTCCTCATAGCGATGTCACAAAATTTTAGCCTTATTAGAAGTCATGGAGACGTCAAAGGGTAAGGCCAAGCCGTGATGATGATTTTTTGCATCGTTCGTGTTAACGCCGACGCCGAGGCCAATTTTCGCGTTCGCTGAGGCATCTGAGGCTTTCGACTTATTGTATGCGATATACTAACTAGGCCGCCAGTCTGTTTTCTTTATATTAAGCGAAAGCCTTAGATGCCTCATCAAACATAAAAAAAATTCACAGCATATCCACGGGTGAATGATGAAGAGCTTGGGCGAAGCTCCTGAAGCAATCATGGTTACACCGTGAAATCTTCAGTGGTTTCGCCCAGCAGTAATCAAAGCGATAGCCCAGTACATCATCAGGGACGTGACAAACACTGTATATATTTATACAAGAAATTTTATTAATCGTAAGTGGTAGCTAGACGTGGCTTCTGTTCCCCCTTCTTTATAACGGCTTTATGGTCGGTGAAGTGATGGATCGGTGATGGGTCGTAGTGGGATGTTTGCAAAGACGAAGTAGTGGGCAGTTTGCAAAGGTGGTTTCCGTTCCCCCTTCATTATAACGGCTTTATGGCCGGTGAAGTAATGGATCGGTGATGGGTCGTAATGGGATGTTTGCAAAGACGACGTAGTGGGCAGTTTGCAAAGGTGGTTACGCCGGACAACGGAGACGTGACAAGGTTAGACTAAGAGGAGCTTCGCCCCTAAAACTGATCTGCAGCGGCGGTGGCAACACAAATGATGATGTTTGCGAGTGACGTCAGCCTTTAAAATTTGGCGCAAAAGAATGGACGTTAAGGCGCGGCGAGCAGCGACATGTGTGATAAATCAGCCGAAAACTGCACCGCTCTCTAGATTGCTCGCCGACGTCGTTTCGGAGGGAACTGTGCTATAGATCCGCTTCTCCGGTTGTATATCAGCGCTTATTTTGTTATGCCTTTTCTGTCGTGGTACCCGAAGTGTCAGCTTGGACACAGCCCATTCTCCGAGCGCCTGCCGCACTCGATTCAGTTCACGCGGCGGTGTTCGGACCGGACACCGCAGCTTGTTCAACTTGGCATTGTCAGAGTCCTATATTTGCGTGAGCCTTTCCTCACGCCGCCAGCGCGCCGCTTCGCCTGAGTGCGGAATTTTTAATTCGAATGCCTTGGGTGCCTCGTAAAACGCAAAAATTGACCGTCGGCGCCTACACGAGTGATGCGAAAAAACGAAGATTGAGGCTCGCCTCCTGCTTTTTTTCTGCATTCACTCCTTTATAGCGATGATCGTCCTAAGGTAAAGCGGGATGTAATGACGGACATTGTTCTCTCGTTGAGTTGGCATGCAGGTGCGTACGCCTTTAAAAGCCTCTCTCCAGGACAATATGTAGAGCCGACATGGAGGATTGTATGCGTTGGGACAAATTTATACTTCGCGAAAACTTAATATCAAACTCTCCTTTCGGTGGTCCCGGGATGCGGATGCTGTTTGCGTGTGTGTGTGTCAGACGCTGACAAATGCTTGGAAGATCAGAGGCGCCATACCGACGCCGCCTGTAGACGTACAACCTAACACTACGCGTACTCATCACGTAGGCAACTCTCAAAGGAGTTCCTGCGTGGGTGTTCCATTCATTCATTCATTCATTCATTCATTCATTCATTCATTCATTCATTCGCCGCCATGGCTATCGTGGCTCCTTCTGGTTGAACCTACACTTTGTTTTGTGAGGAATTCGTAGCCGTGACTTCGAAGGCCCCGTTCGAAACAACTTCTTTATCGTAGTCGTTTGCCTAAAGGATACAACGGGAACCTAATTTCATTTTTGAATTCTTTTTCTTTGCGCAGGTTACCACTAACGCGATTTGAATAGATCGCCGAACTCAGCAATCTAACCAGATCAAGCACCGAGGCTTTTCACGATCACTCAATCTATGTTCGCACTTGCGCATTCGGCTCCTTTAGGCATTCGTACATTGAGTATGTATACTGCGTTAACCACCATATTGAAGAACTAACCTTACACTTAATCGAATTACCTGTCGTTATCGACTTTCAAGAACAAGCCTTGTAGATATGTGCACCTATTGTCGGGTTCTCAAGTCTGATAATTGGCCGTTCTCTGATAATCTGGGGGCCTCGCAGCTGCCTTAGCCACTTATCTAAAACAACACATTTCAGATAAATGGCCGGCTACTACGACAACGGCAGTCTCGCAGTTAGTATATTCCCTGTCCGAAAAAAAACAGCGTCGCCAGTGCCCCCCAGTGCCTTTCAGCGCAATGGGTGGCACTGGAAACGCTGTACAGTGTGTCTCAGTGTACTACAGCGCGCTGGGAGGCACTGGGACCGACTGTACAGCGTGGCCAGTGCCGCCCAGTGCGCTGAAAGACACTGGGAATACTGTACAGTGTGGTTCAGTGTCTTACAGCGCACTGGCAGGCACTGGTCACGCTGCACAGACTCTGCCTGCGCACTGGGAACACTGGCAGCACATTGGAAAAAACTGGATGCGCTGGGTGGAATTCTTATAGGGTTTGGTATTGGGTCGCGAGACGTTTCTAGATATTCGATAAGAAAAACTTATCGAAGAACTTGAAAATGTTATTCTATTCGGTGTCCTACACATATCTAGCTTTAGTTTTGTTAAAAGACGGACGTACGCATACACTAAAGGAATCATCTGCGGATCGCGCGCGCGTGCGCTTGCTCTGAGTTGTGTGATCGAGTGTCGCGAATCTAGCTCATATAACTGCATCGAAAGAACTTATCATCCGCAACACAATATGACATTAGTATTAGTCTGATAATAACATCAACCTACTCTAGCAGCCAGTCCAGTCCTTGCATATGGGCTCGTACCCCTGAAAGCCGCACGTCACCGGCAACAGTGAGCCAATGTAACGCTCAATCTCGGCGTTTTTAGCTTCTGATTCATGTAGTTGAAGGTGCAAATATGGCCCCGCTTGAGGCAGGTATGATCGAAACTGCATTTGGATGGTTATTAGATTCTTCGTAATTGAACATCCACGTTCATCACAGCGATAGTGGCGCATGGAGTACAGCTCTAAGCCTAACGATCGGTTCGGCTAGGATGAACTACTGCGGCTGTATAGTACGCGGAACGTAAACAAAAAGGACAGAAAATGTGTTCAAACGGCTGACGAAAAAGTGTTCAGTGTGCAGGTCGGATGCACACTGTTTTTTACATAGGTGTGACTACCTGCTTAGCGAGTCAGTGCGATTGCCGCAACACATCTGCGGTTACGCTAATATTGTTTGCTGTAAAACGTGCCAAATAGACGTTCTGATCCTAGGCAGCACAGGACAAACAAATTAACTACCTTCTCTTAGGTTCTCGGGTGCACGAAGAGACTGAAATTTGCGTTTCTAAACGAGAAACATGAAAATGCTGGCTACCGGTAATAGTTGAAGAAAAAAAAGACCACCTGGTGCAGCGGTAACGTGTCATATTTAGGATGCACGGTGCGTCGTGGTGGTGGGTTCGACTCCCGCTCGCTTTTTTTAAGTTTTTTTTTCTTTTTTCTTTTTTGTCGCAGTGCTCGCGTTTCAGCCCTAATTATAAATCTCGATATGACCACAGTTTCAAAAAACAATTTAAAAGCCCGATTTCGGCCCGTAACGGGTGACCCAGTGTGCAGTGCGCCAGCGTCCAGTGTGCCTCGTGCAGCGTGCCAGCGTCCCAGTAGCTAGCGCAACACTGGTCCAATAAACAGGTGTGGCACTGGGACAGTGCCACTGCATTTTCCAATAGGGTTCCCTTGCTGGCCTTGACTAAATACCTGAAGGCTCTTCGTACACTTGCGCGACGTTCTCGCGACCAGTACCCAGGTTCGGCAGAAGCCAAGGGAGTGCTGCAACGACAGTGAGTTCGCCTGGAGACACGCTTTCAAAGCGTGCTTTGAGCCTGCTTCGTACTCAACTTCTTCACCGCAACGGCAAAAGGCAAATGCCGGAGACGACCATGCATTATTAAGGCGAATAGCTTTTGATGCCTCCCCGACTGACCGTTTTCGTCTTTCATGACGCCACCTTGTGACGTCAATGATGCCGCCAGCGCAGGACATCGTTGATTGGACAAAGGTGGGCCGATCATGGAGGCTTGCAAAGCCTGGAGAGGTTAAGCAAGCTTGTAATGCCTCCGATCCTCGAGGCAGTCCGAAACTGCGTTAGGCGCATAAAGGTTTCGAAGGAGGGCGGAGGAGGACCAAGACATCGGTTTAGAAGAAAAAGACGAGTCGTCTTCGGCAGATGCATAAGGAATTCCATACCTCCTTTTTTACATCAAAGCCACTATGCTCAAGGTATGACGTGTGTCGAATGATATAAATTTGAACTGTCACGCTTATTCATCTGTTAACTGTCAACTGTCAAATTGAACTGTCATGAACTGTCACGCTTTCTTCATCCTCTTGGTCCTCTTTTTCCTCTTCCTGTTTGCTCCCAAAACATTTGCGCCGATTTGTCCGGCGAGGCATTCAATAAATCTGATGGGCGAGAGAACGAGTACTAAAAGAGAAAAGAAAGCGACATACAAAATATTATGGCGAGGCGATATTCAAACCCGCGTATACACGATTCAATGACGAGCGTCGTAACCACTCCGCTGTCCAGCGTACCAGCAGAACATAGCATGACCTTGTGTAGTAAAGTATTCGCAATGCCCACGAACTATAGGTGGCGCGCCGTGCTTTTCAATATGGCGCCAGGAGGAGGGTCAACCCGTTTGTTAGCATAGGTTAGCATAGGAACAGATAGGACGTGCGGACCGTGCCACTTTCACCGGATGAAGTCATGAGCTGCGCTGAAATGGATATGAGACTAAAATACTTTCCCAAACCATGGAAAGTGCTAAGTATTCACCACATAATTATTTGCTGCGAAGTGAAATGTTATATTTCAGCTCCGTTACCGTGCATAACGATGCTTTGCGAAATCCTGTGCGTGCTACATAAACCTGTATGAACTAGAATTTACGTATGAGCTGAACGGCACTCCGAGGTAGTACTTACCGAGCCTGCCTGACGGATTTGCCGCAGTAGTAGGCCGCCAGCGAGTAGCGCCATCGCTGCTGCGCGTGATGATGGCTTGCAAACATAAAAGTGTTCTGTGATAATACCCCGTCGTCATTACTTGCGCAGTCGAAAACGCGGAGTTACGTCTTCAACGGAACACAAGCATTTAACATGCCATTCAGTAGCGCTTGTGTCACAGCCATGCTGAGACTCTAGCCGTGTGTACTTCACTCGCATGTTGCAGGTTCGATCAGCACGATCGAAACATGAATATCAAAAAGAATAAACACGTATGCTTTTCGCAACGTCGAAGAAGTTCGCCGAGAGGCGTGGATTGTGGCCGTGACTGCACGTTCCATCGCTCTAACCATTTCGCTTCGTTGGTCGAGCTCGAGAGTGTAATATAATTGTGATACATGCAATGCACAAGAGGAACTATGCTTTTATTTTGATCTCGCTCAAGGATATTATACATTAAATACAATCAAAGTGACTCACGAGCGTGAAAGAACATTAACACTCGAGGGGACGTACGTGCAACTCGCTCCTCGTGAGTTAGCAGCTGGTGGTTCATCGTCGGTGCTTTCGCAGTCTTCTACGTCCAGTGAAAAATCCTTGTCGTCAAGATGGTTTCTTTCAACATCACTGCTGAAAGAAATCTGAAGAATTTCCTCCGCCGAACGACTTCGACCACTCCGCGTCACCACGTTTACAATTAGACAGACGTCTGGGTGGTCTGGGCGCGGAGGCGGAGAACGTTTTGCTCTCAGACCGGTCAACAAGCAGATCGCTTGCAGTGTGCTGCCACCTATCAACAAACGTACAAAAACAAGCGGCGCAGCGGTGGCTATGAAACCCAACACACTGGCGAAGGACGGCGTGGATGGAAAGCGTTCGCTGCACGAAAGGCGTCGAGCAGACGCGTCTTCGAATGATTGAAACGTCGCTCGCACGATTCGTAACAGCGCTTTGCTGACAAAGGATAGAGGCCCTATTTTAATGTATCGCCAACTTGAGATCGCTCAGTTATACAGGAGCACATCGCGAGCCCGCGCGACCTCCCTCCCGCGTACAGTGCTATGGGACTCATGCACTACAAGAAACACTGACCAATTATATATGCAAGTAAAACAGGGTGAGCTTCAACAGAATATGTCAAACGATAACATTTAACTTACCTACGTGGCTATAGAAAGCCTCGCAAAGCTGATAGTATGTGTAAACTGTGGGCTAGCATTGAAAGCGCGAATTGCCACGTATTTTCACGAAAACTTCGCGTCTCGCAAGAACGAATCAGATTTCTCGTGTCACGGAGGGCCCGGTTTGTTCACTGATGCAGGGAACATGCAAAGTCGTAGTGTTCCTTTCTTGCCAACGCGTTAACACTGAGGCTAGCACAGCCGAATAAGGGAGCGACTGCATACTGCCGCCATTTTGTCGTCTACTAACCCTCCTCGAGAGGACGCTCCTGAATTCTGCTCGGTGGCGCGACAGTCTATGGGCATTGCGAATAGCAAAGGGTTGGAAAAGGCAACTGAGGGTGAGGATGAGTGCTTTGAGGTTGAGGCGAAGGCAAAGGAGGAGGGTAGATAGTAAAGCATAGCATAGAAAGAAAGAGAAAAAGAGATAATCAAAGAAAGAGAGATAAAGAAATAGAGAGAGGGAGAGAAGAAGGTAGAAATAAAGTGGAAGCGAGCAATCGAGAGTGAAAGAACGAAAGGGAAGGAAGAGAAGGAAAGGAATAGAAATAAACAAAGTGGAAAAAGAGAGCAAGCATAGACATGTATAGCATAATACAACAAGGGGTGTGAGAGAGAAAGGAGAGAGGGTAAAAGCCTAGCCACGCCAAGACCAGCAAGACGTCCACCACCTTTGCTGTGACCCAGCCTAGAGCGACTTAAAGCAAGCTGCGTATTTATTTTTTTTCGCAATTAGAGCAAGGACGATCTATATCCGTGAGATACGTTGCAAATGAAGTAAATTGTTACAACATGGAGGTCTTCGGAAACCTAGCATTAACAACGATGCTTAGTAACACGTCCAAGAAACCGTCGAATCACCTTCAAGCGCCTTTACAGAGGAAGCTTCAGTCAACGTGCAGATATTATGAAAATGTGCAACTCCAAGGAGCAAGATTAAGTCACCTGCCACTTTGTGACTACTTCGGTGGGCGTGTTACTCTTTCCCACGTAATCGTTCCTAGCTGAGCTAGCGGATTCGAACACATTTTCTACGTTTCGTATTGTCTAATGTACAAGCTCTCAGCATGCATACTCGAAATGTCTGTAGGCCTATCTGAACGTCAAAGAGAGAGAGAGAGAGAGAGAGAGAAATCATAGTTGAAATGCAGGGAGAATAACCTGGCCGACTTTCCTGCACTGGGAAAGGAGGATTGGAACTGAAAGATAAAATGGAAGAAGCAAGTTCCCTATTTTAATGGGCACGGGCACACGGATAAGAGTTCAAAAAGGCTCGAAGGGATTTTAAGCACCACATTAGATTACGGGCGAGAAACTGTAGGAAAAAATGAAGAATCAAGCTTATTATGCCCCCCGCCCCTCGTCGAAAGGACAGAAGACAGGCTCGAGTACCTAACGAGACCTAGCACAATCTCTATCCTACGGGTGTTAGACAGGGCCCAACTGAGGGTGCCAGGTAGGTTTTGCGAGTGGTAGGCCTAACACTAGTCATCCACGCGTATATGGCTTACCTGATGAGAGCGCGGTGCGCGTTCGAGCCGTTCGCTGGCCGCAAGCCCGCGGACAGCGTCAGTTCTGCAGTTGGCGTCACGCCAACTGCATAGCTTGCAGGGAAGAGCAGCATTTCCGCGGTGTCCGAGATGGGGCCACGAAAAAGATTCCAGTGGTAGGGGCTAAAGCCAATAAATGGGGATGATGGGGATTAGGAATCCGTCTGGTCGGGAATTAAAAAGCAACAGCCAAAGAACCCATTCATCAAGGTTTGAGGATGTCCCTGTAATTGAAGAATTAATAAGAGGAGAACGAAGAAGAGGAAGGATAAGAACGGCGTCATTCGCAGTGCACGATGCTGTGAAGGTTGCCGTCGTAAAGTAACAGTGGGCGGGATCGAAGTTTTCGTAGAATGGCACTTTAAGGGACCCTGAAACGGTTTTCTGAAGTTTTGTCAGCGTTTAGGCAAGAGCATCCCTAAATCATTCGCACCAGAAATTAAGCGAGCACCATGTACCAAGGCCACAACGGACAATTATATATAAACCCTCCTCCTCACCCTGCCTTGCACCCTCAACTCACAGACACGCTGGCATCGTTGGGCGATCGCCAGCGCTGTCATAAGGCGCACTCGACGGTTTGAGCTTCGCCCAGTCATGGCCTCCGATACTGCGCGCCGACAGATTGCGCGCAATCTCGGTGGCCCGGTGTGCCTGGCAGCACGCCGCTCGCGGAGTGGTTAATATTTTCTCCGACAGGTGCAGCCACACTACCAGTCGATCTTATTTTATTCTCCTGTACGGCGACAACCTGCAAAAGCATGCGGATAAACAAAATGAGTTCGAGAATGGTCACCGATATAAACCCTGGCAATGTGGTTGTGTCTTCAGGGGTAAGTTACAGCCGCAGACATGTGGATCGTGGCGTTGAACGGATCGCGAGAGCGCGACGCTCATTGCAGCGACGAGCAGAAGGATTCCGCTCGCAGATACCTCACAAACATTGCACGATGTCGCACCTACAAGTCACCAATTGCTAGATATGTGGTTACACAACAGGCTACGGCAATTCATTTTGTCCAAGAAATCTCGAGATAAACACTGTCGCTCAGCTCACGTCAACACAGGAGCACGTTGTAACACAGGCAGACGACGCTCGTTGCCCACAGGAGATTCAGTGACGTGGTTCTGACATATCGAACACACCTCCCCGAAGGGAATCGTGAGGGAAATGCGAATGCATTTCTTGCGCCGAGAGTACACGGCGCAGTAATTTTAATGGCGTAAATTAATGACGAGACGAGGATTTGTACCGTAAACCATTTATTTACACATTCATCAGCACCTGTTTGTGTTGTCATTGTACCTGACGGTCATAATCTCAGCCTTGTGGTCGCCGTTGGCGTTTCACAGCGGCGTCTCGAGCACACATTTCGAGAGGCGCCCAGCCAGCGGACGGGAGAGTGGGGCGCAGGGAGGAGAGAGAGCGAACGGCGAGAGAAGGAGCGGCGAAGCACTGCACCTACACAACCTACACTGTAACTGCACCCAATGCCACCTAGAAGAGCGGTGCGGAGCCGGCGCGCGCCCGCTCAAACCGCGGTGAGGAGGCGGAGCGCGCGCAGTCACGTGGGGTGTGACGTCGCTGCGCCGTTGCTACAGACGCTCCTCTCCTTTCCTCGCGCCGTTGCTATGGGACGGCGGATTCAGGGTCGCTTATAAAGTGCATTCGCACTTAAAAGATCGGCCGCCTGCGTGACGTCGCGCTTACAGTGCAACACGCACTGGAATTGGGCGGGGATCACAGCTGAGCCGTTGTGATCGGTGGCGATTCGCAGCTTAAAACCTTGCAATAAATAATACAATTTACGCACATAGCTTAAATCGGTCTGTAAATGACCCTTACGACATGCTCTACCGGCCAAATGTGTTTGTACAGAATCGTCAACACCGTTTCAGGGTCCCTTTAATCTGTGCTCGGTACTTCTATAAACGATAAGCTGTCATCATGTGTATGATGGAACGAGAAACGAAAAGCCGCATGGTCGCCTGTGCATTCGCCTAAGACGACTCGGGGGCGAAAGCCGTATGCTTCTTCTTCACACTCGATTGTATTGGTCCTGTGTGTACTCGTACAGTTTGTACAGTTGCGCCATCGGCAGGTTCCACCTGTTTCTATGGTACCTTGAACAAAGACGATAAACAAGAGCTTGTAATAGTTTGATATATCACATTCACTTTGTTAAATGCTACATATATTTGGTGTTGATAAATAGTAAAGCGATAAACAAAATGTGACATAAAGCGTCGAAGAAGTGTTGCCGGAACGTACTGGAAGAATAATTGTCGCTATGAAGTGGAACATATTGAGTGTGCACAATAAGGTTCAAGCCAAGCAACGCCAAGAAAACATTCACGAGCAACGAGTGACAGTCTTGTTCCTCGTCCAACTCTTCCGGTCAAGCACTTACTTCCGGTTTTCTGAATATTAAGACAATGTGTTTTGAAGAAATAAAACCGGTAGGAAATCGGTGATAGCGGTTCAATTTATCAGTTATATTGGATATGATATCAGAGCATAAATTGTTTAAGATAAGGACCAGTAATTGGCAGGATAATTATTTAAAATTTATCGAGTGAATTCTTTGAAAGAGCGGACGCTTTTCTTGTGACCAACTGGGGCCGCTGCGGTATCTGCCGGGGCAGATCTCAACCAACGATTTATTTCTACGTGGCCTCTGAGATCCGCTTTGGCTACGCGTGGAACGTAATGCCAACTCAAGGAATAAACTAGCGCACACGGACTCCGCTATCAGACAGCCACGTCAAGAATGAGGGTCCCCTTCAGCTTTTTCTTTTCGACGTTCACCTAATTATAACCACCATCGCCCTGGGACGGACGAAACAGAGGGACGAAACAGAGGGACGGACGAAAAGAGTTTTTCTCGCTGAGTCGGCATAGAAGTGCTTACGCATTTAAAAATCATCTCTCTAGGGTAAGATGCAAAGCCGACATGCAGGTCTTTACCATAAGGCTAACTTTGTACTTTCAAAAACTTAAGCCAGATTTGCGTTTCGGTGGTCGCAGGATGCCGCTGCAGTGGGGCCTTGGAAAGAGTGGACGCTCTTTCAAGGCCCCACTGGGCGTCATTGTCATTCCAGACACTGACGAATGCTAGGAGATCAAAAGGTGCCGTTAGCGATGCTACCTAGAAACAGCGTTCAGGGTAAGTGGTGAACTACAATAAATCTACACTCTTACTTCGCGCATCACTAGCTAACTACCAAAACAGCCTCTGCGTGGATTTTCATTGATTGATTCGTTCCATTCAATTCATTCAATTCATTCATTCATTCATTCATTCATTCATTGTTATGGCTATCGGCTTACTTTGGTTCAACCTGCTTATTGCTTGATGATGAATTTGTGCAGGCATTAAATGGCACAGTTTCAAGCAGTTTCTTTATCTTGCAGTCCTTGATTAAAGGATAATGGAAACTTAATTCCATTTTTGCCATTGCGTTTCACATTGTGCAGGCTACAAGCAAACTATTTGAATAGACATCCCAACTCCGGGGTTAACCAGATGGAGCAGAGAGGCTTATCAGGATGACGCAAGCTAGGTTGCCTTTACTACTGCTCCATCACAGCCCGAGTGGTGAACCTCGGCTGCTAATTAACACGAGATGAGGGATATCTCGCTGCTTCGAACAGTCGTGAATATCTAAGCGAATCCCCTCTACTGTAATGCTATATGATTGAATGACTCAGTGTTTTCGGCAGGATACGTAAAATCGTTACCTTCGAGGGCGTGCAGGTGGCTGTTAGAAAACCGAAACGCTTAAAAACGAGTGATACAATACCAAACGTTGGCAGGTGACTCACTGGAAGGCGCCTCACTCCTCAACAACGCCAGAGGAAGAGCGATCCCGGCGACCTGCTGCGAGGCAGCGTTCTGACCCGGAATGGCCGATTAACTCTTTTTGTCGGTTAACGACTAACCATTCATAGGCCGAGCCATCGATCACTATCGATGCTGGCTTTTAGGGGCGTAGCTCCTCTTAGTCTAACCTTGTCACGTCTCCGTTGTCCGGCGTAAACGGATCTCCCGTATGATGCAATAGATGGCGCTGTCTCATAGAAGTACATAAAAACTGCAGTTCAGGGACAATATTCTAGATGGCGCTGTACACAATCTGTGTCGTCGTCAGCATTTCTCGTCTCATTTCCTAGATGGCACTTGTGCATCTTGGCAGCGCAGTGGAACGAACACAAGAGAAAGCAACACGTAGACAGGACGGGCGCTAGTCTACGTGTTCCTTTCTCTTGTGTTCGTTCCACTGCGCTGCCAAGATGCACAATTTTCACACCCACCAACTAGCCCAAATTTCCGCGTACCTAGATGGCGTTGGTCCAATAGAATTGTCTGCAATATGGCGCTTGTGTGAATCGACACTAGATGGCGCTGGAAGTGCCGCTGCTCTCCGATTGACTGCTGCGCGGGGATGCGCGGGGAGCGACCGCCTCTCTCATTCTCCTGGATCGTCGCCGTACGTGTCGGATCGTTGGCGGAGCATGGACGATGCGCAGCGGCGGGCGCTCGCTTGGCGGCAGCCAGGCGGATCCCGTGACGGTGCGCGCCAAGGACGCCGCTGCGAAACGGGCTCAACGATAAGCGAATCCCGAGACCATGATTGCTTCAGGAGCTTCGCCCAAGCTCTTCATCATTCACCCGTGGATATGCTGTAATTTTTTTCTTCGATTAATTTGCATTTGAATCTGGCGCTTTCAAAAAGTGGCACATAACCTGACGCATTCGCCTAAGACGGCTCGACGGCGAAAGTCATCATCTTCGCCTTTTAAACGCGTAGTGCGTAGTAATCTTGGGGCCCGTCTTGTCGTCCATCAACTGTTTCATGTGGCATGGTCACGCAGTGGTCAATACAGACCCAAAACAAGGCTAAGAATGCTCAAAACCAGTGCATAATAAACCAACAAGATCTACAATAATATATACTACAGAAATGATCATCAATCGCAGTAATTTGCCTAAAATAGCGAAAAACGCTTCAGAAGCATCCGGCTGCGACGCGCGCCACGCAAGAGAGGGCACAATTTCAAAGGGAATCGCTGGGTTGCTCGCGCTAGGCACTTCCTCAGCTTTCATAATAGTGGAGCTGCATCAGGCGCAGGATTGAGAACTACACGATGACCTCCCCAAGAAGGACAATACTTTAGGATTTAGGTCGGGATTTAGAACTACACCGAAGCCTTGACAAGATATATCCCTTTCAGTCCCGAATTTTTCGTAGCGTAGAAAAAAAAATTTTCAGTGCTCCTTTCTAGCTAAGAGGCTATTGAAAAGCATGCGAGAAAATAAGGGAGACCGTAGGTACAATGGTCATGTCCACGGACACTAGGATTCATGTCCAGTTGCCACTGGACACTTTCATTTGTTCCACTTATGGTTGAACACACATTCTGCTTTGTTCTGTCACTTGAAAAATGTTGCTGTTGTTCCTGTCACATAAAATTGTCTTTTAAAACATAAAAATGGTTTGTTTTGACTTGAGAAAAAGAAAACAATTATCGTTAACTGTCGTGCATAGCGATCAGCACCACGAAGGGGTAAGAAGCTAGGAGGCAACGCGCTGAGCGTCCACAAGCCAACGTCCTCCGACGCCGCTGCCTCCTCGTGCTCCAGGCTCTCGATAGAATTCCCACCGTGCTCCTGGTTCAATTTTTGTGACTGGGTTTCAAGATTTACACGTGACGTCCTTCCTAGTTTCTTTTCTCTCCTCCATGTTAGGACAATGAGCGCCAATTGCATCCCGGTGTCCAGTGCACTGGACATGAATACAATCTAGCATTGCAAGCAAACTTCTGATTACAAAAGCTACTTTTTTGCAACATTGTTTCAAGAGGGCATAAATCAGCTCGCACGGTTTAAGTTACTTGAATTGCGCGAAGATAACTCCTCAAATTATTTTCTATGCTTGAGCACACCATGCGCGCGCGTTTCCTCTTGATTGACACCACTACTCTGATGCGCCCCCATAAGAAAATGGGGCTGAAGAAGGAACTACATTCAAAAAGATATTTCTCGCCTCTTACACAAGCTGTCAAAGTGGTTTCGGCTTCGATTGTGGGTTTGCTTGCTTTTCTGCTCCGCTTTTTTTGTTATGTCCAGTACACTGGTCATTGGGTCGGAAAGGGATATGTACATGAGCTCTGCATTAACGAGAGAATTAGCGCAGGATCAGGGGAAAATAACACTACATTAGGCTCCGGATTTTTTCTTCCCAGTGGACATATTGTTCCTTCCCCGCCCCAAGTTAACCCGGGATAACTGGTCGGCGACCCTGCTCGGCTGCCGCAACTTACAAGCCCAACAAGCCTTGCTCGGGCGCGCCAGGTGGCGGCCACCGCCACTGGAGTCCCGAACTAGGAACCTTCACCTAATACTTGTAATAAACTGTTCCTTACCTACTTGTCCCAGCATACCTCGTATCCCTCTTAAGTTGCAGTAAATGTTCTCACCGCCGTCCCCCACCCCTTAGAAAAGCTTTGTGAACCTAACGTAGTTTTGCAAATTGCCTGCAAGATTGAGGCATAACAAGTTTCTGCCCCTCACCGGTTTTATAACTGCATCCGTGATCGACCCAGGTTTGACCTACAGACGGGGTCGTGATGACGTCACCACGCCACGTCACGTTTGGTGTCGTCAAAGTGACACCACAAAAGTTAAGCGACATTTGACGTCATGAAGACGTCATGTGGTGTCGCCAACCCGTGATGGTGATTTTTCCATCGCTCTTGTTAACGCCGACAACGACGATCAATTTTCACGTTTGATAAGGCATCTAAGGCTTTCGCCCTAATATATGCAATATACTGACTCTACCTCAAGTATGTTTTTTATAAGGCGAAAGCCTTAGATACCTCATCAAACATGAAAAGTGACCGGCAGTGGCGGTGTCAACACAAATGATGACATTTGCGTGTGCCGCAAGCCCATCAAATCTGGCGCTTACGGGGCATTCAGTCGAGACAAGCAGCGACGTGGGTGTTAATTGAGCCGAAATGGCACTGCTTGATAGATGGCTTGCCCGTGTAGTTTCGGAGACAGGTGTGCTAAAGATTCACTCCTCCGGTTGTGTATCTGGGCTTTTTTGTTCGGCTTTTTCCGTCGGCGTACCCGAAGTCTCAGCTTGGAGACAGTCCATTCTCCTAACGCCTGCCGAACTCCATTCAAATCACGTACACAGCGTTGGATGTTGGGACCGGACATCGCAGCCTCTTCAACTTGGCATTGTCAGAGTCCTTGTCGCGAGAGCCTTTTCTCACGCCGCCACCTTTCCACCTCGCCTGACTGCGGGCTTTTCAATACGAAAGCCTTGGATGCCTCATCAAACGCGAACATTGACCGTAGTCGCCAACACAAGTGATGAAAAAAAAATTCGGCTGATCCCACGTACCGTGGGAGTCAATGTTATGCGAAGCATGCGGCGGGTAGGTGAGTGTGGCGTAACTTTTTTTACTGAGCGACACGTTACAAAATGACGCTAAAGATTTGTATAAATTTTATACGCACACATGTACATGTGGAAGAGCCGCATATGTGTTATATAACCAGTTGTTTACGGTTGGGTAACGCTCCCAATGGCAACGTGGGTATTACCAACACCAGAAGCGGTAAGCTGATATGTAGTGCTTATACGTGTCCCGAGAACGCACGCACGTTTCACGAACCCGTGTGCATGTGTGGAAGAAGTTCTTGACAGTTCTTGAACAAGGGCATCATCACCGCGATCAGTGAGCACCAGCAGCTGGTCCTGACTAGTTATAGGATCCGGTCGTGATCGTGGTGACGAGGGTTCCTGTGTAGTGAAGTAGGGGCGTAGCCAAAAGCAGGGGCGTCGCCAAAAATTTTTCGGGGGGGGGGGGGTTGAACGATATTTTATGTATGTTCGTGCGTGCGTTTGTATGTGTGCGTGTATATATACGCAAGCAAAACTGAAAATTTTCGGGGGGGTTTGAACCCCCCCACCCAACCTCCCGTTGGCTACGCCCCTGGTCGACAGAGCCGGCGACATGTCGGAACCTGACGCCACCCTTCGCGTTGGTGAGGTATAGGCCGTCGAGGCTGGTAGGCCTGGATAGCGCTACGTAGACCAACATCAATGGATGGTGTTTGTCGTATTCGTAGACTACATGGGCGTATGTGGCCTACGTAGCCTAGTCTACAAAGCGGCTGTCAATCAATCTGGCATCATCCTCGGTCAGCATGAGGCCATCGCCCAACCTCGTAAGAAATGAAGAGGACACTACGTCGTTCTGGTGGACGAAGTGCGCTTTACGGTGCGGTGATGTGGATATCATATGCAACTTTCGTTAATGTACTCCCCCGGGGTCGAGCAATGCTTCAATATAGCTTGCTTAATCATAGAAATACGAACGTAATGCTTATTAGACTGCTATAAAAGCAGAGCCAACACTGGAACTACAGACGTTAATATGATATGACGCCGGTATCGTAGGAGTACATATCGTAGGAGTATCATGTAGTGTTTATTGCTTTCTTGTAAAATTAGATAGCCAGCACCACAACCACAATTTACGCTGCATCGATATTACGCCTGCGTCGGCTGTTTTTCTAAACAAGTTTACAGACCTGGCGTGGCTCAGCGGTAGAATACCTGATCGCCACGCAGAATGCTTGGGTTCGATTCCTGCTGGGATCCTAATTTTCATTCTTTCCATTCGTTGAGTCAACGCAGCCGATGTTGGTTTTCTTTAACGCTTTAGCATTTAAGTTACCAATGCCTGTTCTCACCGTTCATGGGTGGATATAAACTGCCAATCACCTGTGGCGCATACCCGTACACCGCGGCCCGTGGTAAACGGGTATGTGCCACACGTGTCTACTGGAAAGGGTTTGACGACGTACGCGACAGGATTTTAACGTTATTCATGTCATGACTCGGCAATCATATTGGTCAAATCATCTTGCCCTCCCATGCAAATTTTGGTCTACACCAAGTTAAGGAGGCGATCATGAGAGCACCCAGACGTAGGCGGCTAGATAGATAGATAGATAGATACGTAGACAGAAACGCTCAAAGTGCCAGAGGTGTTCGCTAATAATTGCTTCGCATTTAGAAATCGAGATATAGGGTCGCTTTTCAGCTCCGTTTTGTCTCCTGCATTCAGTCTATTATAACGATGATCGTACTACGTGTTAGAGGGACGTATGGGCGTACAGTTCTGATGGCTTACGCATTTAAAAACCTCTTTATACGACAACATGTAGAGCCTCATGGAGGATTGTATGCATTGGGAAAATTTTATACTACGCCAAAGCTTAATACCAAACTCTCCTTTCAGTGGTCCCGGCATGCGGCTGCTGGGTGTGTTTCAGACGCTGATAATGGCTAGGAAGATCTGAAGGTGCCATACCGACGCCGCCTGTAGACAGCGTTCTAGGGAGAGCGACGACATAAAACAATACGCGTGCGCATCACGTAGGTAACTCTGAATGGAGCTTCTGCGTGGATAATAAATGCGAAGCATTTATTAGCGAACCTCTGGTACAAAGCGCTGTCACTTGATGACGTCAGGGCATGACATCGTCGCTTGGACAAGCGTGGGCCGATCACGGAGGCAATGCAAAGCCAGGTTAGGTGCAGAAAGCTTACAATGCCTCCGATCCAGTAGGCAGTGTGAAACTAGCGTTACCCAGGACCCAACTGAGGGTGCCAGCTAAGACTTGCGGACAACGCGATTTCGTGCTCGAGCCGTTCATTAGCCCTAGGCCCACGGGCTCCGTCAATTCCGCAGTTGGAGGCACGCTAACTACAGCACTTGCGGGCAAGATCAGCGCTTTCGAGGTGTCCGAGATGGGATCACGAGAAGCTTCCAGCGCTTGCGACTGAAGCCTAGAAATGGGCATGAATGGGATTAGGAGTCCCTCTAGCAACCAACGAATGCATCGCAACCAACGAATGCATTCATCAAAGGAGTGAAGACGTCCCGGTCAGTGAAGAAGGGGTGTACACAAAAAACCGTGGGTGCACACATTTGTGTACAAAGCGCCTCATCGGGGTTAAAATAAGAGCCAATTAACTGTTAGGATAATTAATGCAAATAAATGACTCAGTTCTTTGAGAGAACAGGCGCTTTCGTGAAACTCTCCTGAGCAGCTTGGATCGCTGCGGCACCTGGCGGAGCAGATCTCAACCATGCGCTTCTTTCTCCGTGGCCTCCGCGAACCCGAGAAATACACCAGGGCACAAACGCCGATGTGCGTGTGCCACCACCAGACATCTAAGTCAATAATTATAGTAGCCTCCGTATTTTTTTGTTTTTTCGTTTGTTTGTTTTGGTTTCTACAGTCACGTCTTTAGACGGTATTGGTGCTATGGTGCTACGATGACGTGACTGCGTCGACTTGACGTTGTTTACTCGTTGCGTCGGCGCGGAAGTGCTACGCACAAGCAATGAGCCGCTCCCGCGTAAGCGGAGAATTGACGCCGACGTACGGGGAATACAGACTCGGGAATGCATTTGGCAGGCTCACACGCTCTGGCCAATAACTCCTCGCAGTTTCGCCTTAATCGCTGCGGCACCTGGCGGAGCAGAGCGCTCTCTCCATCAGAAGAGAGCGGATGTGCGACTCTAAGTCAGTAGCCTCCATCTACAGTCACGTGACGATGGTGCTATGACGAGCAATCGACTGACGGACCTCGAGTGCTTACGCATTTAAAAGCCGCTCTCTAGAACAAGCTGTAAACCCGACGTCGGGGAATTGTACAGATCGGGAAAATTTTATACTTGGCTCACATGCTCTGGCGATGCGTTGCCTAAAAAAACGTCTCTCCAGCGAAGCCGGATGGGAGGAGGCCATTCCGAAACCAAGTGGTGCTATGCAGGATGGCCCGAGTTTGGTAAAACTCAAAATTTTTCCGAGCTCTGGCGACACTCCCTTTTGAACGAGGCAACAGTACGAAAAGGTCAAATCCAGCCCTCAGCGCGCGCTGCGTTTCATTGGTTACGATGGAACGCGGCGTCACGTCAACGGCGGTCGACAGAGCTGGGTGGTATCTTGAAACCAGAGGCATCTTCTTTCATTTCTTTGCCGTTCCACTGAGTGCAGAAGTGCACCCATCCAAGGAAAGAATCAGACACTGAGTTTACTAACGATATTTTTAGGGGTACATGGTGAATAAATTTATCTTCAAACGTTTAATACCTTCATTAAGTATCCTTCACAATAATCAGCACCGTGGCCTCTGAGATTAGCTCCACCCGAGCGCCTTAGAACACCGCGGGCGTCGAGGCCACCTGCATAATCATCATGGTCGTCCTGTACATTCTAGCGCGTTGCGCTTCGTCCTCCTCGTCCTCTTCTTCATAGTCTGCTGGCTCTCCGAGCACGTGCGCACAGCTGATTGGCTAATTGGCTGGGCGGTATACGTACCTGATTAAGTCAGGACAAGCTAAGACCAAGCTAATTAAGCCAAGTCATGCTTAGCACCGAGCAAATTATGCCACATCTTACGGAGATCATGCTAATGAAGCCGTGTAAAGCTATGACCAAGCGAATTAAAATCGTGTTAATTAACAGGACGCTAATTTGGAGCGAGCTAATAAAAACCAAGCTAATGAACGCCTTACTTATGTCTTTCTAATTAGGATCGCGCTAGCTAGGACTATGTTAATGAGCTTCATACTAAGTAAACGTAAGTTAATTATTGTTGTGGTAATTAAATATTACTAATTAGGATATGAGTATTCCATGTCATGTTAATTAAGACCTAGCTTATTACCGTCAAAACTGAGACAAAACTGACGTGGTCTTCACTACGAAGCAGACCGAGCAGACTGAGTAGACGAGCCACGCAAAAAGCTCAAAGAAGCTAGGTGATCACAAGCTCCTCCGATGGCTCCAGCATTGTACAAGTAGTGCAAGCTGATCAAATTATTTTGTATGCAGAGAAGCTGCTGCTGGGCGTCCACCGCATGAAACACTTGACAGTCACACCGGCACTAGGACAGTCACGAGTTCAACTGAGGCCTTTTCAGAATTAACGCGTTTGTACTCGAGTTCGCGCGCCAATCAGTTTGATTGACAGACGCCAGCGGCGAAGATGGCGTCCGCCCGCCGCGTTTGCTCACGCCGCAACGCCAGTGAGCGGCACTATTCATATATCAGCTTATCGCACAGACTATGCACACACGCACGAAGAACTAAGGCCCGTATTCTCAAACGCTCCTTACCTCAGACCATTACCTACGTGAGGAGCATGCCTCCCTTAAGGAACTCCTTGAGGGAGCTATTCTAAAAGGTGTAAGGTAAGGCGCGTGTTTCACAAGTCTGGGATCGAGAGTACGTGTGAAATACGGACTAAACGTCAAGCAAGAATAAGGAATATTTTTTAGGCATAACGATGAATAATAAGGTGTACACTGCTCAAGTACTGACTAAACGTCCGTTTGCTGGCTTTCGTCAAGTACAGTGTGCCCCCGGACGACCGCACCTGTCTCATTATGGAAGCAGCCCGCATGGCATGTGAAGAATGCCATTGTTAGCCTAATCCAAACAAGAACTGCCATTCCTGGAAGACGGCAGCACGAAATGAGGGGGCCTACCGTGTCGCATTCCTTGAGTCTGTTCTTTGTAAAATGCCTTGTCCTCTTCGCGCTGCGCACTTAACGAAAAATGTTGGCAGCCGTTCGGCCGCACGCTCACACGCCTTTTTCCAAGTACAATTACAGCGAGCTTGTGCAGAAGTGCAAGGCATCGATTAAGAAATCGGACACACTGTCGCTGACAAAGTACTACAGAGAAGCGCCCTGTGCAAATAGCAAGGTAAGGAGGCCTTAAGGTAGCCCTAGAGCTACCTTAACTTGAGGGAGCACCAAGGAGGGCCTCAGTGAGGGTCCTTCGTAAGGAGCGTTCGAGAATACGCAATAAGGCGTCCTCAAGTTAAGGCCCCCTCACTGTAAGGAGCGTTTCAGAATACGGGCCTAAAGGTTATATCATCACGTGGCTCGCATTCAACTTCACCGCGCTCATGAAGCAAGCACCCCTGGTGGCATTTGCGGCGAGATATTTTAATATATACTTGTTTGTGGATACATTGTTTCTACCAATTTGTTACTGCAGAAAAATCTTCAGACGTGGAATGTAACTGAAAATAACAGAATGTAAGTAGCAATAATCTGTCCATTAATTTATCTGTAATATTCGAGAGAAGCGGAACGAGTTGCACGAGAGTACTGCGTGTGCGTCCTTGTTGCTTTGTGGAATAGAAATTTCTGTGCCGCAGGTGGAACGAAAGGACGTGCCCGAAAAAGGACAAACGCCCACAAACACGCCTGTGCGAGGTGCGAGTTTCAGTTGGTAAAAAGATGGCGCAACGATCCCGCTGACGTCGCTGCACTGTTGAAATATTGACTGAGTGGCGGCGCTGACTCGTTCGCACGCGGTGTTGCTTTGAATGCTGCCGCAAATGCCACACATGCATTTGTGACGCCATGCTCGTCCTTGCAACCGTTTTTATCAACGCTGCTATTGCGCGCTCCGCACTGTCTTCGTGCTATAATCACCGTAGAACGAGCTCGGAGCAAACTCGTGTTCTCGAGACGCTCGAGCCATACTGCGTAGCACCCCAGGCTATCCCGAGGGCCCGCGAAAGGGCGGAGCGTCACGGCATTTTGTCCTCAACGTGTTTGCGGCCAGGGGTCACAACGGCCTCCCATTAGGGGGTCCTGTCTGTAGCTGTTCAGGATTAAAATAAAGTTCGTTGTCTGTCTCTTGCGTAAACGTAATGCCAAACTCGCGTTTCGGTGGTTCCAGGATGCGGCTGCTGCGGGGCTGTTCCAGACGCTGACGAATGCTGCGAAGGTCAAAGGTGTCGTGCCGATGCCTCGCACAGTGGAGAGGGAATGTGGAGAGGGGAAGGGGAGTGCGCGTGTCCTCCCAGTGTGAGTGGAGAGGAGGTGTGTGGAGAGGGTATGCGCATGCGCAGTAAGGGTGGTCACGCCGCACACCACCACCACCACCACCGGATTGAGCTCCGCCTTAAGATACTTCGCATCTAAAAAGTTCCGTCAATGGGCATCGAACCCACTATCGCTCGGTCTGCACAACAACAGTTGCCGGGCGCGCTATCCACTGCACGACGGTCACAGACTCCAGTTGCTTTACAAACGCGCCTTTTATATCTACCGCTCTCCCGGTCGGCGGGGTGGTGTTGCCCTCTGGGAGCGGCAAAGTAATACATCATTACTGTGGCCTTCGTGATTAGTACCTGCAACGCGTTACACCGTCCATCCCATTCGGCGCGGTTTCAACAGAAGTGTAATTTTGTCAGTGCCTTAACACACCGCGAGGTGGCGACCTCAGCCCAAGCGTCGTAAAAGCGTCGGCCTCGCTCATACCATCACGCTAATCCAAACCTAAAATAGCTCTGCGATGCGCGCCTGCCTCACCTGGCTGTAACATCGCGTTCCCCGCTCACCTGGCTGTAACATCGCGTTCCCGAAAAATCGCGGCCGGGCTACCGGAGCGGCACGACGCGCTTTGCGTTTCCGTCTAGTCCGGCCGTGGTGTTCAATCGCATTATAACATGCCGAGGGATGGCGACCAAGTTCTGCGTTGAATATGCGACGCTCTTCTGGCTACCACACCTCTGTTCTCCGATTACGCTTTCACCATAACTACTACAGCTACCACAACGGTGTGTGTGTAATCATTGAACATGGACGTTAGTCGTCGGCATAGAGATGTACCACCAAGCATCAAAGTGAGTGCATCCACGTTGAACGGTGCTATATCTGCCAGACATCAATAGACATTGTGCAAACTCTCTTATATAATGTAAGCAAACATTCAATTACTTCTAATGAGGTCACGTTTTACTTTCGTGTAATTCCGATTCCTATGAGGGAGGGATCAACCATGTCTTTTTGCATCTACATTAATACAAGCTCCGTTCTTAATTATTGTCGCTTCGATTAAACGGCTTTGGATTTTTTTTCGCTACATTTAGCTTAAGTTCTTGCTTATTTTCAAATCTGCCCAATGGCGGCCCTGGTTCCGCCTGAAAACATTGTTCTATAGAAAGGTGCAACGTACAACACAGCTGTACTCGTACACATCAATTCACAACTGTACTCGTACACATCACATCACACTCACAAAGGAGACTATGTGGGAATTGTTCACTCATTCATTCATTGCTAGGCTATCTATCGCTTCTTTTGGTTGAACCTTTGCTTTAGTTGGTGAGGAACTCATTAGTAGACACTCAAACAGCACCATTTCAGGCATTTTCTTTATATTGTAATCGTACGCTTAAAGGATGAAATGAAATGGCAATTTCATTTTTTCGTGCACTTTTCATTGTGCGGGTTACAAGCAAAGCTCTTTGAATACACATCTGAACTCCGCAATTTAACCAGATCGAGCACGGAGACTTTTCAGGATCACGCAACCCAGATTTGCGCTTGTTGATTTGGCTCTATGGACATCCTCTGCAGTCCCATTCCGCTGATTTACACGCGGTGAGGAATAGCTCACTGGTTTCCCGTAGTCATCTATATGCTACAAAAGTCGCCAGGGAACGCTAAATATTTCATCGTCGAGAGCCTGCACGTGGCTGTTCGAAAATGGAACGTTGGTAGGCGACGCGCAAGAGCGCGCCGCACTCCCCGACAACGTGGCGCGCACATCGAGGCACCCTACGACAACGGAAATGTACAAGCTGTGGGGCAGCCAAGGAGAACGACGGAGCATGTTCTGATTTAATGTGGAGATATCCACCGAGGTGTACGCTTGGGCATTGAGTCTACACGATGCCTAGGCATTTAGGGACAACAACGGAAATCTGAACGCGTCCGCGATAGAAATAAGTAAGAGACGGTTGGAGTATTGGTGGCAGAAATGTAGAAAGTACAAGAATAAATTGTGGAAAAAATAACGTCATTCTGCCGAAAGGGGCAGAGATCTAGGCTGTGAATTTTTGTTTCGTTTTGTTTCTGTGGTAAGATCGGTTTAATCGAAGTAGACAAGGCCTGTAGGCCAACATAAAAAAGGCCTACAGTCTTTTTTTCCTTTGTCGAGCATGGTGGCATACATGTCAGTGCCCCTTTATGAAACGGACGCTCATACAGCATCGATGCATCCATCCACGCCAAAGACGGAGCAAACGCGGCGATTTGCAGTGAGTGAGAATTTGACCTGTGCGCCATCGCCTGTTTTTGCTCCCACCGCTCGCACCGCCGCCAATGTCCCGGGAGGGATCACGCCGCTGTCGCCGCCGCCCAATAATTGCGGCGCGCATGGATGGGGAATCTGGACATAAAATACTGCTCTTCACAGGTGGTTCTAGATGTTTGCAACGTAATGAACTGTTCATTTCAGCCGCCGCTTATTGGCGGGAGCTCGGCGAGCAGCGCGCCCTCTGTTTCCTTCTGCAACGTCATTTTGACTTCACGAAGCTTTCACAACTCTCGACACGAATGAGAGGGACGAAATGCGCTTCAACACAACGCGTTGGTCACCGCGTTGGTCACGCCGGTCTTCGCCTGCCGCTGCGCCGGGAACTACCAGCCCGCAACACAGCCCGTGTTTCCCGACGTATTGCCAGATGGCGTCCATATCTCACGCAGCGCCTCTTCTATCGTCTTTAGACGACATTTGCAGCAAGCACGCAGATACGCGGCCAATTTTTTTCCCCGTGGGCGCACGCGATTGGCTGTGGTCACGGTCCCGCAATCGCAGCAGTCGAGCCAAACTGCTCGTCCACCCGTTGAAGGGTAAAAATGTTGCCCATGCGCGGAAGACCTCGAAAGACCAACGGAGAGTTAGCCGTTCAAGCACACAAACGGTGAGATTTCGCGGATGACACGGAGAACTAGCCGCAAGACAAACATACAGCACTCACGCATTTACGGCTCGCTTCCCATGCCCTCACGTCCGCTATCCCACGTCTTTGCAACGAAACTGACGAAAAGCCCACCGTCAGTGGCGTATTTAGAAAAGGGTCTATTGCGGCGCGCATATGGGGAATCGGACATAAAATACTGCTCTTTACAGGTGGTTCAGATGTTTGCACGTAATGGACTCTTAAACAGCCGCCGCTTATTGGCGGGAGCTGGGACACGCGCCCTCTGTTTCCTTCTGCATTAATTTTGACTTCACGAAGCTTTCACAACTCTCGCACGAATGAGAGGGACGGAATGCGCTCAACGACGAACGCAGCCCCCCCCCCCTCCCGCAATGACACTTGTGGGCGCACATCTCGGAGGCCGTACATCTGCGATGCGTTAGCCATATGTAATGCGTCCGCCCGTCTAACGCAGCTGTGAAGGACGTACGCATTTTCTGCACTTTCAAACATTGGCACACATCTTGCATGTTCAGACTACAAGTTCTTGTTTATGTACATTCGTCCACTTTTTTCTTGCACTGGGCAGAACTGGCGTTCGGAGCGTCGACGTGGTCAAGAGCGAGGTGATATCACGGCTCACCGCTTTTAGACGCCAAGTATCTCTTGCTCGGGGGTATGTAAGGCGACGTGGTCATCCGCACGCAGCGTTGTGGTCCGCACTCACACTACACACGCGCGACTCTCCTCCTTCCCTCTCTCCAACATCTGCTCGTTACTCTCTCCACTTCTCTACCAGCTCCTGCTTGCGCTTCTCCTGCGTTCTCGCTTCTGCTCTCACGGCGCATACGCTACTCTCCTCCTCTAGTCTCCTCTCCTTCAAATGGCAGAGCACTGCGCGCGTTCAGTCCAGCGCTTGCCTCGGTTGGCTCCTCTGAAATGCGGGCTCGACATGCCGAAATTCTCTCCTGCGCAGCGCCGCGATGAGGGCCAGCGCATTCGCGTCCCCTCCCCCTCTCTCCTCTCCTACGCTGCCTCCCTCTCGCGCGCCTGTCGACGTTCCCCGCACTCCCTGTGAGATTAACGGCCAGGCTAGAGGGAAGACACGACGCGCGTAGTGTTCTTCTTCGCATTCCACGACGCGAGGTCGGTAGAATGCCCAGCGAACGCCAACGAAGGTGATCGTGCAAGTTCTCCGGTTTCGCATCGCCTCATGGTCCCCTTTAGCGGGAGATGGTGTAATTTTTTCGAGTAACTGAATGCGCTCTGTGGATGTGGATGGACATCTTTAGATGGGCACATCGAGAATAGCTACCCGGAAGATGTCGCATCTTTCTCTCCTCCAGAAGTCTCACGAGTATTGCCTGACCTCAACGCTGCGGCGTACTCCAGCCTGAAGGGTTCCACGACCCATCTCGCTGGACAGCATGTTCGCGAAGTCTTGGACCTATTACACTGCGCATAGATAAATAAAAAAGATATGTAATAAACATCGATGCGTTAGTACACTTTCTTTTCCTTTCATTCTTACTCGAGTAAATCGATAAAAAAATATGGAAGTAAGGCAATGAAAAACTTAGAATAACAGATAGCAGAGCAAGTTGGTGGGTATTCATTTTAAAAAGACACGCTTTCGAAACATGGACACAAGAGCTAAGAGGGAACAGTTATCTCTCACGTAGATCGCCGCCCGCACCTGCTTGATAGCTATTGCCATAGAGTTTCCTACAATACTTACTAGATGGAACTCTTGCGCTAGTGTCTATGGGAGCTGCAACGCACGACGCTTCAGCCAGCATGGGAATGATGGGTAGTACACAAATTTGTCTAAACTTCGTACTTTCGGCTCCGTTGGCTCTGCGTCGGCTACATCCGCTTTGTCGCAAAAAGAATTTCAGTAAAAGTCAGCAGTTTCACTTCGCCGCTTTATCGTCTTTAGGCTCAGCGATTCAAATCTGGTCACGAAGTTCACAACGATCAATTCTTTTATCCGAAAGAAAACTAAAACATAGCAATAAACAAAGCCACAAGTACGTTTGAAGCCGTAAGCACGAAGACTAGGCAAATTTGTGTACTACCCATCATTCCCATGGTAGCTGAACGATCGCAGCGCCAGAGTCCCCTCTAGTTAATTTTAGGAAACTCTATTGGTATTGCCATCTTCCTGAGAATGCGCAGATAACTATTTGCGCCTACATTCTTTTTCGCCGCTGTACGATTTTAGGGGCGAAGCTCCGAAAGCCGTGGGTCTGTCCCTCCTATCTCGTACGTGACCGCACTGCCGCGCGTATGTGCCAGTGGTGAAGGTAACGAAGCAGCGCGAGTGTTCTTGGCCCAGCGCTGGGGCGAAGAAGACGTCGCAGTCCTTTCTCTGATCGATAAAGCCTGTTTGTTTGTCGTGCTCCGTGTCCTCGTCGATCCCACGTCGTTACACTGGTGGAGGTGCGGGGTAGCTTCATGCTTGGCACTCCATCGTGGAGCCGACAATCGAGCCCGGAATCGCCACCACGCGTCGAAACACTGGTCCACCGATTCAGTCGCCGTCTGCTAGTCGCCGTCATGACCGTGTACCTCACAGCCAACCTGTCTATCGAGGATGTCAAGTCGTTCATAGACGCTGCGTTACGTGACTACGACAACAAGTACAAGAACCATCCGTTTGTGCTGGTTGGGGACTTCAACGTGGACCTCATTGCCAATCACGGGATCGTGCAGCACATGCTTTCCAAATACGCACTCAGATGTATCCATATGCAACCTACCACGATCCGAGGGACGTGCATAGACTTAGTGTTTGCAAACTTCGCACTGCAGCCAGTACAAGAACCTCTCTCGCTTCATTTCACGGACCATAAAGCCGTCATAATGGAGGGATCTCGCAATCCAGCCGCCATGACAACGACGAATGAAAAGAACAACGAAGAAACGAAACAACAAACGAACAAGAACAAAATAAAAGTTTATTTTGTATAATATACGCACACTCTTACGTCTTTTTTAATGATGTAATGGTCTAACTCTCCCGAGAGAGTTACGGTTTACCGATGATCTCCCCCTCTCGAGCTTCACACTTATCATCATTCATTCCGTGGATATGGGGGGATTTTTCAGTTTTAGCGGCGTTTGTGGTTTTTTACCTATTCTGTTGTGTTCATGTTTGCACGCCGTGTTTTTTTAAAGGGCCCCCAAACAGCCTCTGGAAATACAAAATCGAGCGTGTTATTCTTTCTTGGCGTTTGTCGTACCTTCGGGACACTTCGTGACGCCAGAACGGTGATTCACATGACATGATTAGGGCACATACTCTGGGTTGGTTCATATGCGAGAAATATCAATTTTGAATTGTCTTCCCTCTGCTTTCCATGCAGTCATCCACCCCTTCTTATTGTTCTCGCATGACTTCGCTCTATTTTGTGCATTTCCGCCTGCGCAAGCGGAGATAACAGGGTGTAGCCGACAGCCCGAAATCCTGATAGGCTCAACGCTTAGTGCTGACATTGGCCGCGTGTTTTGTGAAGAAATAAGTGGAAAGGAGAAATTGCCTGTAAGAGTGGCAGTGAAGGCGAAAACGAAGCCATTCGAAAAGACGCCGGATTATTTGATTCTTTCAACGGACGAACTTTTTACAGCGAAGACGATGCAGCTCTGCGGAAAAAAGGCCAGCCCGCTTCCAAGGTTTTTGTATATAGATTGCGATAAATATTATTAGACAGTGGACATATTTTCACCGTCACCGTCTATTTCCGTATGAATTCCAAATCGATAACATTGCTCCTCGCATCGTATGCTGAAGTAGCGAGTAAAAGTACGCGAGCGCTGGCGAGGAACATGACTGAAGCAGAGATGAAACAAGCTGGCCATCTCCGTCGCATGGAGGGCGCATGCGATAACATCATCCTGCGTGCGTGTCCTGTCGTCGACTGCGCCTCGACCAAAAAAGAAACGCCCCGCCCGTGTTTCGCTCGACGAACGAGCATGAAGGGACACCGATTTAGGGGGTGCTGCGTGGCTCGAGCAGCAACTGTGAACTTTGCCTTTAAGGGCGCGGTTGTGAGCGCTGGCGCGCGCGTTATCTCGGCAGACAACAGCAAACGGCTCGTATGCCTTTCTGTGCGCTGTGATCTCAACGCGTCGTGCTGCGACTACTCATACAACAAACTGCACGAAAACCGCATCTCTCCCGGGAGCAGCCGTATTCCCATACGCCAGCGTTTTATAGTTACGCGAGATCGGATCAAAAAGAGTTAGCTGCTAGCCTTAGTTCGTATAACATTACCACATGTTTCTATCGCATTCACCGCCTCGCCCTTCCGGTAAAAGACATTGTTTCGAAATTCAAGGAACAAATTTCTCTCCCCACGACCTTTCAAATCTAC
This sequence comes from Rhipicephalus sanguineus, assembly GCF_013339695.2. Lineage (NCBI taxonomy): Eukaryota > Metazoa > Arthropoda > Arachnida > Ixodida > Ixodidae > Rhipicephalus > Rhipicephalus sanguineus. The sequence continues at coordinate 102,548,179 of NC_051185.1, read as the reverse complement.
CCCCTCCCCCCTTCTCCCCCGCGCCGCTCCGCCGCCGATACGATCAAGCCGCCGCCGTTGACTCGCCGCCGCCAGAGGTGGAAACACCGGCGCGCCGCCGCCGGTGATTTTGGGACCGGCGCACTGGTCTAGTCAGAAGAGCACTATCTGTGAATTATTTGCTGGGATGTTTCGTTATAGGTGGAATAAATGCCGTTTCTAGGTTACACATGCAGCATTGTACACACCAGGGAAATTTTTACTAAGAAAATAGGGCGCCAAGCACGAGCTTCGATATTCGCGGTAATGGCTTTCGTTGGGCCGTTCCGAACAATGATGCTCTCTGGGCACAAGAAAAGGGACGCCGTGTCGACACCACGAGAAAGCAACGTTCCAGGTGAGGTCGCAATCGTAGATTTTCATGAGGTAAATCCGTGGGTTCATGCACCACCTACGCACCTGCAAATTGAGACTTCGCGTCGACTTCGAAACACTGGGAGTACTTATTACTATCTTACGGGTAAGACTTACGCACCTGTGCCTTCGCTGACCGATTAATGGCTACGGTTTGCTAAAAGCAGGAGCATGACTGTGTTCAGAAATATGCGACCGACTCGTAGTTCAATGAACTCTGCTAGGCGGGAGAGCACTGCGCTGTCATAAATGCGGTAGGCAATTTAGAGGAGTTTATTTAATGTAGGCAAAATTGCAGGCAGTTCCACGCCGTTAAAACGGTCGTACAGTGAAGCAGTAAGCATGCGAGTGTGTGATCTAGCAACATCATCATCATCATAACTTCGATAACCGTCATCACATAATCATCATAATTTCTTTTTTATATTTTATTCACTCCGCCCATGGTCGCGTGACCTGCCTGATGCCTATTACTACTAGTACGAGGACGGCACATGACTAAGAGTGCTTTGCTGTTAAAATGCATGGCATCATGACGACAATGGTACGTACAACAACGAGCCAGATGAAAACACAACTAAAATTCAAGCAGACATTAAGAAGAGGAACCCGTGCGGCAGGAGTTCCGGCCCACCTCCAATCGATAAGTTAAAAGAATCCAGCCATGAATTTACACCGGAGCTGGTGTCCTCCTCCGTTAAGCTATTGCCTCTCTATGTATTGCAACTATATTCAAGTATTTCTATATTTTCCACGTTTTTAGCATGAAAGTGATTTACGCCGGGGACCACCAGGATTTCAGTGACGTATTTCCGTCACGGAAATGACGTCCAAAAATGCACACGATTAGATAGCAAAGAAAAACTGGAAGAAAGTTCTATCTACGGGAATCGAACCTACGAGCACTCGGTCCGCGAGAACAGATGCCGGGCATTCTGTCCACTGCGCTACCGTCGCACACTTTGGAGACTTTCCAAATGCGCCTTTTATATATTACACTTTCCTCTCAAAGTGCTCTAGTTCGGCGGGGTGGTGTCAGACTAGCTAGGTTAGCTAGTTCGTATTACACATTATGACATAAAACTTTAACGCAAAGAAACTTCCTCGTCCTGCGTCGTTTATTTGCGCTCAAAGTTTTACGTCATAACGGGGTGGCACTTCTCCGGATCCCTAAATAAAGTTCTTCGTACCGTATGGGAGGGTATCGCTGTCCGGGATCGATAAAATGAAGTAAATCATCATGACCGTGGCCGTCGCGATTAGCTCCTGCAACGCGTCGTTGCTACGCGTCCGTCCCATTCGGCGCGTTTCCAATAGCAAAAGTTCAATTTTGTCAATGCCTTAAAACACCGTGAGGTGGCGACCTTAGCCCAAGCCTCGGCCTTGCTCATTGCAACCGTCCATATTAGAAATAGCTCTGCAACGGGCACCTGCCTCTGTAACTGCGTTCCCCGCTTACGGTCGCCTCGAGAAAAATTGTGGAAGGGCTATCGGGGAGACACAACGCGCGCGGCGTTTTCCTCTAGTCCGGTAGTGGTGTTCTGTTTACATACCGCGGAATGGCGTCCTTAGTCGACGCTCTTCTGGCTGTCACACCGCTTTCTCTCATTACGCTCTCACCGGTAACCACTACAGCTACCACAAAGGTTTCTCTAATCGTTGATCATGGACGTTAGTCGTCGGGACAGAGATATGCCTCGAAGCGTCAACTTGGGTACATCCACGTTAAACGGAGCTATAGCTGGCAAAGACCAATAGACATTGAGAAAGCTTTTTTATATCAATTTGCAGTAAAGATGCAATTACATCTGTAAGGACACGTCTTACTTTCGTGTTATACCGATTCTAATGACGGATGGTTCAACCGTTCTTTTCGATGAAACTCCTCACGCAAAAAAACATGGCTGATCCCTTCGTCATAGGAATCGGTATAACACGAAAGTGAAACGTGTCTTCACAGAAGTATTTCACAGAAGCACAGAAGTGCTTATTGTGTAGTGATATATGAGAGCTTGTACAATGTCTATTCGTGTTTGGCAGCTACAGCACCGTTTTGACGTGGATGCACCCATGTTGACGACATGTCTCTATCGCGACGACTAACGCCCATGATCATGATTAAAGCGTTGTGGTAGCTGACGTTGTGAACGTATATTTGGACACAGCAAATCGTGAATCCCGCGTAAGGATGATATCAACAAGCTCATAACTAACATTGGTACCCGGAATTCACTTCTTCAAAGCGTCGTCAATTAAGGAGAGAAACTGCACGGTGTGCGGTTTCTAGCAATGGGTGACCGACGCCTGCGCTCATGCATACGCTACCACACACTACGCTTCAGCAACACGGGAGGTAGAGGTTCGTAGCCTGAGCCGCAAACGCGTGCGTCCCGCTGTGCTCTGTCTCGCAGGCGCTAGTCTCGCTCCACCAAGGCACCACATTCGCCCGTCGAAATCGCGTCCTTTCTGCAACGCGTACTGCAGCAGTTTTGTTAGTCGGTGCTCTCGCAATCGAAGCAGTCGGCGGCGGAGAAATCCCGTTGGTGCATGTGGAAGCCGCACTACTCCGATGAGCCGACGCACGCTAACACGAAGCGAAAGGCAAAGAAAGAACGTAACCAACGTAACTGCGTCAAAGGTGCCTCGGCGACGCCAGCGCGGCCAGTGTACCTCGCTGGTATCGAGACGCTGTAACCATGACCTCCGATATCGCCCGCAATCTCGGAGTAAGCGCCAGTAAGTGTCGATCTTGAAGCATTACTTCTTTTCACCTCTCACAGACGGCGGCACCGCCCCGCTCCGCGCCGCCTACGTACACCGCCAACAGAGAGCACCGTGCAAAGAGAATGTGTGAAAGATATAAGGCGCGTTCGCGCCGAGTGCATCTCATCCGACTTAGCTTAGTCGGTAGGGCGTCGGGCGCTTGTCGTCGCAGCCGCAGATCGTGGTTTCGATTCCCAGCGGGGAATCTTTGTCTTGGTTTTTTTTCTTTCTCGCCCGCTGGCGTCCATTTTATCAACGTCATATCCGTGAAGGATGTGCTTGGTGGACCCCGGCATAAACACTTTCGTGTTAAAAGAAGATAATGCTGGACTTGACCCCAATCATGGATTTATGTCTCCGGTAGTAGCACTCGTATGTCGGCGTTTGCGTGCCCCAGTGTATTCCTTGTGTTGACTTGTGTTGTGTTTCACGGGCAGGCGAAGCGGATCTCACAGACCGCGTCTCAAAAAAAAGAACGCGTGGTAGAGATCTCCTCCGCTAGGTGCCGCAGCGATCCCAAGTCTCGCAATCTTTCAATTAATTTATACAATATTTCAAGTAATTATCCTGATAGATAGTTGGCCCTTATATCATGTTAGACTCTGCTACCATGCATTATGTATCCAATATTACAGTTAACTTGAAGCACAACCATCGATTTCTATTTTTTAACGACATTTTCACCATATTAGCTCGGATATGTTCGATCGGATATGCTTGGAGGAGAAAACGCCAGGCCTGCGCGTAACAGGCAGCACCGCGGTAGCGAAAGCTAGACGAGGGGCCTTTCTAAGAGTCCGTTGTAAGCTCTGTTTTGGCGACTACGGCAAGTACACCTGCGAGGTACACATTACGCTCTAAGTCACCATAATTTTTCCGAAGTAGGGAAGCACGCACTATGCCATTAGTGACTATTCTTCGGAGAAGCGACGTACCCGCTACACATCTGTGTGTCATTATGTACACTTGCTGATGCTGAGGGCAACGAATCGTGGCTGAGCTACCTGAGTTTTTGCAATGGGTGGGAAGCATTTAACCACCCACCTGTACAGTGCAATGCAGGGTGGCGCTAATAATGATTGATCGATCGATTGATTGATTGACTGATTGATTGATTGATTGATTGACTGATTGGACGATTTGACTGATTGGTTGACTATCAGACTGATTGATTTTCATATACTGCAGCCCTCATTGAGGGCTGTAGCTCGTGAAAGTAGGTACTCATCTATGGGACTGCTTTCTATCGTTGGAGTGATTGAGCGCAATTAGTCACGAGCACCTAGATTGTGTAGTTTGTGGAAAATAGTTCATTCGTATTGTGTGGCGCCTGGTTGTTCTTTTACTATTCTACCATGCTATATTACATCTGTAAAGGCGATTCTTCGGCGAACCTGACGCTTGCATAGTGTCCTTTTGCGTATGACTTCCAAGCGCCGGAATGGCTCTGTGTTAGAATACTGGACTGCTACGCAGAGGGTCTGGGCTGAAATCCAGCTCGATACTAGATATTTATTTCTTATTTCGTGTAATAACGGTTACGAACACTGGCGGCGGCTGTGAAAACCGGCTGCTGTTGGGATCTCATCGCAGCTTTCGCTGCAAGACAAGAGTGTCCCTTCATGCTCGTGCCGCTAATAACCAAGGCGATCGTGGGCCAATTTCGTGAGCAGTGCAATGCAGGGCGGTCCTATTAATATGATTGATCGATTGATTGATTGATTGATTTTCTTATACCGCAGCCCTAATTGTGAGCTGTAGTTTGTGAAAATGTGTACTCAACTATGGGACTGACATTTTTATCACGAAAGTGTTTTATGCCGGGGTCCACCAAAAATTTCATGACGTATTTCCGTCACCGAAGTACGTCAGCAAAATGAACGCCATCAGATGGCAAAGAAAAAGACTATTAGAAAAAGATCCGTTGACGGGAATCGAACCTATGACCTCTCGCTCCCCGACGATGGGTGGCGGGCGTTTAACCTATTGAGCTACCGCCAAGCACATTACGGAGACGACATGAACGCGCCTTTTATCGTTCACACTTACATCTCACAGGGCTCTTGGATGGATGGATGCTATGAGCGTCGCCTTTATCAAGGGACGGTTACATCTGCGCCACCGGGCTCGAAAAAAAAATAAACGCGCCGTTGCAACGACCGTTCCATTCGGCGCGTTTCCAATACAAGTTTAATTTTGTCAACGCTTTAACACACCGTGGGGTGGCGGCTTTAGCGCAAGCCTCGATCGTTGCATCCATCCGTATTGACAAATAGCTCTCGGACGCTCGCCTAGCTGTCGCAGCGCGTTCCCGCTCGCCCTGTAAGAAGTAACGGCCAGTCTAGACTGAAGACACGACGCGCGTAGCGCTTCTCTTTGTATTTCATGACGCTTTGAAGGACTCCATATCGATCATTAGTGTTTATTATGTGCGGGTTGATGCCATCTTTGCGCGGATTTCACCATATGCGGTGTCCACGTATATGTTAACAACTTCAGCTACCGCAAGGGTTAGATTATGATCATGGGTGTTTGTCATCGGTACGGAGATGTGCCACTAGGCGTCAACGTGAGTGCGATGCGTCCATATCCAGCGATGCTATATCTGCCAAACAACAGTAGCCATTGTACGAGCTGTCCACATACCCAATGAACTATAAACAATAAACTACTTCTTTGACGACACGTTCCACTTTCATGTTATACCGATGCCTATGCAGAAGGAATCAGTCATCTTTTTTTTTTGTAAGAGTGATTGCGCGCAATTTGTCACCTTTGGTTAGATTGTTTGGTTCGAGGAAAAGAGTTAAGTGATTTACTTTACGTTCTACGTTCCGTAAAAAGCTTTATCCGGATGTGTGTAAAGTTATTACAGTACAATGAAAGCATGGCCATTGAGTGATTTAGAGCACCCTATCATATGAGAGGCGTATGCAGCTGTACCTACACACAATTGTCAAGGAGACGCTAGCCTTTCAAACCATTAAGATAAGTATGGGTACTCTGCTATGGTTGACCGTAAATGGTTACCTATGTAAATTATTATGCACTCTACCACAAACTATGCGAAGAGGGCGCCCAGTGCAGTTGGAGCCAAAGAATGCATGGCATCTCCTTCGTCTCAACAAACACACCCGCAGTAATTGCTCTTACAAACCTTGCGAGTTTTACTCAAGTATTTTGTTAACGTCTGACCAACAGAAATGCTGGGAAAACATTATTACGTCACTAACCGTGAAACAGTTCTCTTTAATGTAATGTTTGTTAGAAATGCGTCTTGATATTCCAACAACGTAATATTGGCGGTCGATTTTTGCTGCAAAGCGCTTTTGAACGTGTTATATCCGTGCAGATTCCCTACTTTTTATGCATGCTAAGGACACAGGGTAGTATGAAATTTTAAAAAATTCAGATCGCAGAGGTCATGCCCGAGTACCACCAGATCATCCGACTCGTGCACCACTGAGTTACGCCCAAGTTGCCGCAAGAACGCCCCCAGCAATCCCTACGGCTGCCCCACACATTTACGCCGAAGCCGCCGCTCGACCTCCGTCCTTCGATGCGGATGTGCCGGCAACCTACGCCCACGTCAGGCCTAGGCCAGGACTGCAGCCCACCGGGCAGTCAGTTGCCACCCCGTCAATCACGTCCTGCACCATGGGCACGTTCACAGTGTAGTTCTTCGAGAAGGAAAATTGCAGCGTGCGCATCACCACGCACATTGGTGGTAAAAAAAAATTCAGTTGGAGATACACACACATTTTTCCTATATTTTAACGTACCTTTACCGAAGCTTAGTGCTTAAGTCGCTTTGCACTGTGTTTCCACCTGCGAGAAAATAGAGTGCATTTACCAATCACTAAGCAAGAGACTGTTGAACTGTTTATCTCGAGATTTCACAGCGTTGCCCTGAACATGTAGTTGTTAAATTTTTTTTCGGTCGTGCTCCTCAAACTAAAATGAATCCTAGGACGCTTGAGCATCGCCTTCAAGAGTAGAACGCCAGAGCGCAGTAGGTCCTCGTGCGTATCGCCTTCAGCCATGCCGCAAGAAAAGGAACGTTTGTGCGCGTAACAGTGGTCGTCTGAAACTATCCCAGAACGCCTACTGCAAGTAGCTGCGAAGTGCCCACTACACCATATTTCTTCCTTTTGCAAATTGGCGATTTATCCACTACGCCTCCGTAAGGTGCCATGCGTATCTGCGCAGCTGCACACTTTGTAATGAGTGGGCAGGGTTAAGCCACCCACTCGTAGCGCAATTCACGTATTTTGACGCCTGTTGCGATTCTAGGATTCTGCCATGCAATATCACATGCTTTAAGGATTCAACTCCCAGTTCATGACATTATTATATCGTTTAAAATGCGAAGCATTTCTCAGGCAACCAAAGACACTTTGAGTATCTATCTATCTATCTATCTATCTATCTATCTATCTATCTATCTATCTATCTATCTATCTATCTATCTATCTATCTATCTATCTATCTATCTATCTATCTATCTATCTATCTATCTATCTATCTATCATCCGCCTACTTCTAGGTGCTCTCGTGATCGCCTCCTTAACTTGGTGCTGACTAAGATTAGCAGGCGAGGGTAAGAGGATTTGATTAATATGAATGTCTGGTCCTGAAATGAATAACGTGACAATCCTGTCGCGTACGTCGTGAAACACCTTTTTTCCAGACACGTGTGGCACATACCCGTATACCACGGACCGCGGTACGCGGGTATGCGCCGCAGGTGATTGACAGTTTATATCGCGAACGTCTTTCCCCCTTATTTTTCGTCTTGACGCATCTGCCCTCACAAATTGGATGCGGAAAGTGATTGTATTTCTATAGGCGAGAGAACCTGTACCACGTGCCGAACTTGTAAGCTTTATATGTGTTGCCTGTTGAATAAAGGGGGCGCCACTGAGCGCGACCAACTAGAGTTACTGTATATGCTACCTTTAGGTAGCAGAGTTGCGCATCTGTCTTCCAAACGCCGCTAGCAACCATGCATTGCGGAGAAGCTGCCACTTGGGCCAATTTCTGTATTTCTCAACGCCGCCGCTGCAGCGAATTGGATTGAGACCAGAGGTCGACAGTTAAGTTAATCACCGGTCTTCGACACGCCAAACAAGTCGATCGGCGACACGGTAGGCATGACGCCTGCAACAACGGCGAGCGACTTCGCCGCATAGCTGTGGTTGCTTGCCAGAGCTATGCGCAACTCTGCTACCTAAAGGCAGCATATACAGTAACTCTACGACCAACGAAGGACACACTTCACATGGGCTGCGCCGATTTCCTGGCTTCATCCCGGACAGTGAGACCCTAGCGTATTTTAATCGGCGTCATCGGCTTCCTAACGACGAAAGGAACTCAGAGGCACCAACCAGAAGTACGTACGACGACGAGTGACCCTTCTAGGGCAATTTTTTTCCCGCGGCCACGCCGGATGCCTCGCTAGGCCTACTGCGCCGCGCCGAGGATTACGGAGCTCGGCGCCGCAGCGGCGCGTCCGCCAGCTGCGCCGCGCCGTCGGTCGAGCCTGCGCGCCGTAGTCGACCATGAAGGTCGCCGTCGAGGGCATCCCAATTTCTCGTGAAGAACTAGCCGCCACTGACTGGCTCACAAAAGTAAACGAGCTCCGGGTGGCGCGAACAGCACCAGGGTCTGCCGTACCCAATTCCCCCGGAGATAAAGCGGGACCGCATCAACCGCCCCAAGTCAACAAAGGTCATGCCTCGGGTGCACCTGCAAGGAAGACGTCAACCGAACTCACGCCTCGACAGCGAGGACGCGTACTAGCCAAAAATTCTGTAGCTTCAAAACAGCCTCGATTACCGAGCGACGCACTCAAGCTGATCGTTCGCCCTCATGGCGGACTGCTACTTTCCAAGATTTCGACCTACCAACTGCTGGCAGCGGTGTGCAATGCTGCTCGCTTCACCAGAGACGCCGTGCGTCACGAAGACCTAATACAAGCCAACCTAATTCAGAACACTTTCGCGTACTGCACCCCAGATCTCGAAAGAGCTGAGCGGGTCCTACAAGTCAAAGAGATCACCATCGACAACAAGGACTACGAGGTGTCCGTCTACTGTGCTCCCGATGAAAGCTCGGGCCGTGGTGTGATTCGCGGAGTCGACCTCCGACTGGACCGAGATACGATTCAAGCAGAATTACAAAATAACCGCAACCCGCCCATCGTGGATTTTCGGCGGCTCGGGAACACCACCGCAGTACTCATCACGTTCGCTCAGCCTCAGGTACCGGCATGGATTTACTTTTGCAACAGTCGACACAGATGTAACTTATTCAAGAAGAAGTACGAAGTGTGCTATCGCTGTGGCGAGCTCGGTCATCGAGCTGACGTCTGCGCTAGCCCAACTAAGAAATGCAGAGGCTGCGAACTACCAAATCCGCCGACTGACCACACATGCATACCAACCTGTCGTCTGTGCGGCAAGGAGCACCTCACGGGCGATAGCCGCTGCGAGGAAATCTTCAGGATCCCCTACACCGTCAAGCGCCGACAGTGGGAAAAGCACCGACAAGCGGAGGCACACAGAAGCAAGACACAAGAGCCAGTCAAGCAACAAACGCTTCAGCACACCAGTCGATGGGACCAGCAACGCTCCGGCAGCCGGCAGAGGCAGCGGCAGGACCGCTCGAGCTCCTTTCCACCGCTCGAGTCTACCACCCCCAAAGGGTGATTTCAGACTTCCTCCCAGAACAGAAAAGAGCCGCCTGCAGTCACCCAGCAGCCTGGAGCTTCTTCTCCTCTGCAGCATCCACCTGCGCCACCGTCATCTTCCCCCGACCCACAAGGACATCAACAACCGGTGAGTACGCAGGAGGGAACTCCCAGTACTTCAGACACACATAAAGCGATTGTAGAACTGACAGCAGTTATACAGCAACTCATAGTTCGAGTGGAGGCTCTCGAACATCGAGCCACGTCACACACCCTATCTCCGCCGGCCGCGCAGTCACCACCTACGGTAGAACCTATGGAAATCGCGCTTTCCAGCGGACACAAACACAAACGCAAGGCCCCGGCTGACAACGATCCTAAAGCCGAAGACTGGCAAACAGGTCTCGACAGACTCGAGAAAAAATACGAACTCACCCACACTCACATCAGGGCTCTAGAAGCGCACATCGAACGTTCACTTCACACAATCGGCTCACAGGTCGCCCAACAAATTGAGAACCTGAGCAAAACCATAGAAGCCCAGGGAAAACCCCAAGCTATCGCTGAACCCGCGGCCGCTGTGCCGGCACTCCCTCCAACGCCAGAACTTTCCCAGCCTAATCATGGCATTCAGCTCGGCTAACACAACCGTCTGGCAGTGGGACTGTCGGGGGTTCGCACGAAAGCGTCCGGTCCTCCAACAGTTCCTCACCGCAAGTGATCGCCCCGAGCTGATAGCCCTCCAAGAAGGGGGAAAGAACACGCAACTTGCCGGTTTCACAACATTCTTTTCAGAACGAGTAAAGCCTCAAGTAGCCACTCTCGTCAAACGTAACCTCACGGTCCTGCAGCATAATTTGGATCCTACCTTCTCCGAACACGTATTGTTAGAAGTATTACCTCGAGCCGGGCGCAATCGTCGCACTAGTTTGTTTGTGTTTAATGTCTACAGCCCTCCACGGGCCCGTAAAGACGTTTTCGGACCCCTTTTCTTCAGTGCCCAGGAGCTAGCGCGAGGGCAGCCTCTCCTTATCATCGGTGACTTCAACGCGCATCATCGCGCTTGGGGCTACCACTACGACTCGGCCAAGGGCAGACGCCTCTGGAATGACTGGCATACCCACCAGCTCACCCTTATCACAGATGTCTCCTACCCCACTAGGCTCGGTTCGGGCCTACACCGAGACACAACGCCAGATCTCGCCTTTACGAGCTCCGGAGTCGAAGCTTCTTGGTGTCATACTAACGAAAATTTTGGAAGCGATCACTTCATGCTCGAGATCGTGATAAAAGAGCCCACGAGGCAACGTACACGGCCGGCTAAGGTGATAGACTGGGACCTTTTTCGCGCACACAGGAAAGAGCAGGACGCGCCTCCCACCATTACGAACATCAACGCATGGACAACCGAAATTGTCAAACAAGTGGCGGACGCCACGCAAACGGTCGACGTTGAAGACACAGTCCCTTACTGCGACCGTTACTACGCCCATCTCTGGAAGCGCAAGAAGTCGCTCGAGGCCCTGCTGTCCACTCGAAAATGGGACCGCGATATACGCCGTCGGCTGGCACGCGCCCACACAAACATAGAGAACTATGCAATCGAACTCACCCGGCAGAGCTGGTACAACATTTGTTGCCAAATGAACAAGACCCTTAACACTCGAAATACGTGGAGCCTACTCAGACATCTGCTGGAACCAGCTGGAGGAAAGCTCCAAGCACGCCAACAGCAAGAGCGAATCTTCCACTTGTATCCTGGCACGCCAGATGAGCTCAAACAAGAGCTAATTGACACCTACATTCGGCCCGAACCGGCAACCAGCCTCCCCTTTTATCAGGGTTCGGACAATCCTACCTTAGACGCTCCGATCACTTTAGCTGAAGTCCGAGCAGAACTTAATCGCCTTAAGACCAACTCAGCAGCAGGCCCCGACCGCATTTCTAACTCAATGCTTAGGAATCTAGACGACGCCTCTATTCATGCCCTCACCGACTACCTTCAAGAATGCTGGGCCAGCGGTACCATTCAGAAAGAATGGAAGTGCGCCGATCTAGTCTTTATTCCTAAGCCGGGAAAACCACCCACCTTGGCCAACCTCCGCCCCATTTCTATCACTTCCTATGTGGGGAAGTTGATGGAACGCGTGATCCAGACTAGACTCCTTCGCTACCTCGAAGACAACCACCTCCTACCAGACACGATGTTCGGCTTTCGCCCTCATCTAGCAGCGCCGGACGTTATGCTTCTTCTTCATCACCAGGTCGTCACGCAACGCACCCTTGACACAAAAGTCATTGTTGGTCTCGATGTTGCCAAGGCTTTCGACAACGTCCTCCACGAAGCGATTCTTCGACAACTACAGACCCTTGGCGTCGGACATCGTACGTATGCATACGTGCGAGACTTTCTCACCGACCGAAAAATAAAACTGGGCGTCGGCACGGCAAATTCCTGCATCGTCTCTCCTGGCAACCGCGGCACACCACAAGGCTCCGTTCTGTCACCGCTGCTTTTTAACGTCGCACTGATAGGACTACCTAAGCTTCTGGCAGACATCCCCAACTTACACCACAGCCTGTATGCTGACGATCTGACTCTTTGGATCACGCAGGGCAGCGACGGCCAGATCGAAGAGGCTCTCCAGACCGCCATCGATCGTGTCGGTAGGTGCCTCGATACAGTTTGCCTTAGCTGTTCGGCGACTAAGTCAGAGTACATCATCATCCCGTCCCCAGGACGACGTGCACCAAAGGTACTTCCTGAGATGCACCTCCAGGTCCAAGGTAACCCCATCCCTCGAACGGATCACATCAGGATTCTAGGCCTGCACTTACAGGCAAACGGCAGCAATACTATTTCGCTCCAACGCATCGACCAGTCGGTTGTACAGATCGGACGCCTTCTCAAGCGAGTCTCCAACAAACACCGAGGTATGCGAGAGTCCAACCTCCTGCGCCTCGTCCAAGCCTTCATCTGCTCCCGCATCACCTACTCTGCACCTTACCTACGTCTCACCCGCGCCGAAAGCGAACGGCTAGAGACGACACTTCGTAAAGCATACAAAACGGCCCTGAGTCTTCCCATGTCCACAGCCACTCACAATCTTATGGCTCTCGGCATCACCAACACAGTGAGCGAGCTCATTGAAGCTACCCTCACCGCCCAATATGAGCGGCTGACACTCACACACGCCGGCCGAGCGATACTGCAGCAAATTGGGATCTCACCAACGAGGGCGGCCCCCAACTATGCAGACCTCACACCAGAATATCGTCGAAGTATCTGCATCCCTCCCATTCCCAAGCGAATGCATCCGGAACACCACGCCGAGAGACGGGCCGACCGGGCACGTCAGTTCGAGAAGCGCTTCAGCGGACGTCCAGACGTCACGTATACGGACGCCTCTTACCACCCCTCGAAGCCAGCGATGGTGGCGGTGGCCCTCGCCCCCTACCGTAGCTGGCACACAGCATGCAGCATTCGCAAAACAGAAACGGTCACCGCAGCAGAAGAGGTTGCCATCGCGCTTGCGCTAGCTGACCCTACTACCAAAGTTGTCATCAGTGACTCTCAACAAGCCATCCGCAACTACGATGCCGGCCGCATCTGCCGCCAGGCATTACACATTATAAATTCTGCTCCCCCCTCTTCTACATCCCGTTTACTCCTTTGGGCTCCAGCCCACGAGTCGTTGAGCGGGAACGCCCAGGTGCACACACTCGCCCGAGATCTTAGCTGCCGAGCCGAGTGTAGGGTTCACCGCGCCGCTTCCCCTGATACAACTATGCCGCGCGACTCACTACTCACCACTTATACGGACATGCTCCAGTATTACCGACTCGGAAGATGCGTATACCCCCCTGCACACCACGATCTAACAAGACGTGAGGCCGTCCAATGGCGCAAACTACAGACAGGCAGCTTCCCACACCCCCTCTTATACAGCAGAATCTTTCCGGAACGGATAGCGCCAAGGTGCAAACATTGCTCATATCCGGCGACACTCACACATATGGTGTGGACGTGCACGCACTACAACACAGACAACACAAACACTCCAGAGTCGTGGGAGTCCCTCTTGCGTACCTCCGAGCCAGAAGACCAACGCCGGCTCATCCAGCGCGCGGTGGAGGCTGCGGTATCCCAAGGGATCCCCGCCGACCTCCTCTGAAATAGCGCAACCAGTCTTCGTACTGGTCCCCTCTTTATTATTTTTTTTGTTTGTTCTGGGAGCAATAAAGATATCACCACCACCACCACCACCTGTTGAATAAACTTCCAGTTGCGATTGTGCGCCTGTGTTGTCCGTGTCCTCTTTAAGTCCCTGTTTTATATTGCGCCTCCCCTTCTCTACTCTCAAGATTAAACTAACGATATTGCGCACATGCTGGCGAACGCGTGGTTAGCACGCTATTTACGCTGCCCGTTATCGATACTGACGCTGCGAGGCAGGCTAATACACAGTGCGTGTTCGGTTGTGAACTTCAAGAAAACAGAAATCCGCAACAAAATGAACCTTGAGTGGTCGTTTTCAACCAGTGCGACTCGTGACGAGTGGTTACCTTTCGTGTTTTAAAAAAATAGTTAAATAATTCCGCCTGCTTAGTACCTTACCATGGAAGAGCTGTATCCGGGTGTGTGTAAAGCTATCGCAATTGTGTGCAAGCACAATCTATTTACCACCAAAAGTCGATGAGTTAGAGCACCCCAACCTGACAAAGATGTATGCTGCTGCACGTACATGGGATCATGAAAAAATCACAGCATATCCACGGAGTGAATGATGATGAGTGGGCGAAGCTGCGGAGGTTCATCGGTAAACCGTGAATCTTCCGTGAATTCTGCCCAGTACATCATCACCGACGTGAGATAGGGCGCGTTTATACTAAAGGTTCGATGAGTTATGACGACTTGCAGCTCACTTTAATTTTACATGTACGCTGTGAATTTTCATTGTTTAGAAAACCATTGCTTTAGAAAACATCTGGCGTCTTTCGTTAAGCAGCTGGCGTCTTTTCCTCTTGCTTTAGAAACATCTGGCGTTCTTCCGTTTCGCTTTTACAAAACATCTGGCGTCTTTCGTTGGTTTATTTCATCAATCAACAGAGTTTTGAACAAAATTGTTATTGATTAATCACGCACAGGAGAAATCTCACCAGGCACTACCTTGGAGGTAAAGAATGGCTGCTAATGGGAATGAGAGACAGAAGAAGTCGGCTTTTAGCTACCGCTGCGAATTTTTTATTGTTCAACAACGCACAGGAAAAATCTCCCACCGGCACCACCTTGGAGGTCAAAGCGTAAGACTGGTTACGGACTACGACTACGACTACGAGGGACGAACGGGTGCCGCCTTAAGGAGCTTCGCCCCTAAAAGGCGCTTCTCTTACAAACAATTTAGAGCAGTATAGATACTCTACTGTGAGAGTCTGCAAAGTAACGGTCGTCGTGATCGCCACATTGCTGCTGGAGGCAATGTTTGCTTATAACTTCGTACGTCTCATCAAAGGCACCCACATTAATCGCTCTACCAAATGTTGCGAGTTTTCCTCAAGTACTTCGTCAATATCTCATCGACAGCAATACAGAGGCACTCCTATTGAATCATTCTGCGTGACAAACGTTACCTTTAACTTAATTTTTATTAGAATTGCGTCTTGAGATGGCAACAACGTAATATGATTTGCCAATTTTTTCTAATGCAGTTTCGATTTATTTCCCTGCAGATTTCTGACTTTTGTAAACACGCCTAAATAAAATAGTTCTATGCGGATTTGTCAAACCTATAATGAAGTGTCCAGTGTTCTTTATCATGCCTTGCCTCGCTCGACCCAGTTCACTTAGAGTTGGCGAATAAGTAGGCCTGCATGCACGGGAAAACATGCGTATATGTTATTTATTTTCATTTTGCCGGTCCGCATATAACGGTAGTAGGTTACAACGATGGAAATTTCGGATGACAAGTGTCGTTATAGTACGTTACAACGTGTACATTTTATTGCACTTATAGCGATACTGTCAGAATCCGAAATTCTGCACTCCGATACTGTCATGATACGTATATACACGGGATAGTGCTGCGCTATCCCTAAGAGCAGTATGGGGACAAATCGGCTGTAACGTTGGTGAAAGTTGCGCAGTGGTCTTGCTAGAGCCAAATACGCACTCCAAAGCCTATTTGACACTTATACATGTCCAGCCACCGCTGCAGCAAATCTGGCGAGTTCTTCCCGTGAGCATCGTTAAAGTGGTACTAAAGCCAAAATCGGAAAGAATGACGAAAACATCAAATTTTCACTCGGAAGACGTGACTGTTCTAATTTCCAGAGTTTATTTCACATATATTTGAACAGTTGACTGCATTTTCGTACGATTGTCAGCGCTTGGCGGCTGCAGCCAGCGCGCGCGTGGCTTAGCATCGACGGCCGTGACGTCAATTGTCCCCGCGGCGAATGCAAGGTGTAAGTTTCCGTGCCCCGCTACTTTCCTTTCTCTCCTTCACAAGCCACTCTCCCTTTCCACAAAAGCGCTGAGACGTACCCCACCCTCTAGATGCTTCTTCCCCCCTGGGAGCATTATTCGCTACCGGTACCGATCGTACTGGCTCTAAAAACTGCTGTGGGACGAAGCGCGTTGAGAGACGCGATTGACAGGCGGGCGTGGTTGGCACGCCCGTTTCCGTGAACATTAAAGGTCTCGACACGTCACTTCGTCTAACTCACAGGACAGCCGATAGGCGCAGCGGTTTGCGAAAAACGCATTATTTCTTTATTTCCTGCTAGTTTCTGCCTGAAATGAATGTTGTGCCTACCAATTTCAACACACTGGCTTTTATTTAGCTGGAAAGCTCGATGGCAAACGCTTTGGACCGGATCACTCTAACAAACCAGGTCAACAAAAAACTGCAAGGATACCATATTCGTGTCTGAACGCCATGACGAAAAGCATGATATTTAATTATTCAGAACGGTGTTTGCGGAAAGCAATATCGTAGTGTGGCGGAACGCGTTCTGCCGCAACGGAATTCTGGAAATTTTATTCGCCTGCAGCTTTATGCGTTGTCCACGGTGTGAATGGGCCAACTCCAGGACAACGCTGCCAGAGTGCGTCGTACGCTGTACACGTTCACGGTGTAGTTCTTCGATCAAAAAAATTCGATTGTGCGAATCACCCCGGGCAGAGCTGCCGATTATTGCAGTTTCAGTGGACGATGCGGACACATCCTTCCTACAGTTTTCCATACGTTTATCGTAGCTTAGTGGTTAAGTTGTTCTGCCATGCATCTGCATCTGCGAGCAAACACAATGCATTTACCAATCACTAGGCTTGCTCACTGAGGCATCCAATACAAAGGCAGCATTAGAGGCTGTTAAACTGTTTTTTAAAGATTTCAGAGGGATGCTCTTAATTAACCTGTAGTTGGTAAAAAGTCTCCGAGCGGGTCCTCCTCACGGAAGAATAATTAAGGCTAGCGTAGGACAATTTCGTGGACAAAGCAATACCGGTTGAGACCGCGTTCGGGCTGGAACTAGATGCAGGCACTCCACTCCCGATATAATTTATTTATTTATTAAGGCGGAAGCCTTCGATCCCTCATAAACACGAGAAATCACCGTCGACATCGGCGTCCCGCGTCAGCATCTAGTGGTGTCGGGGACGAGGGACGAAAAAAATCCTCATGACGTGATGACGTCACCATATGACGGCGTCATGACGTCATAGATTGCCGAAACCTGTGACGTCGTTATTACGTCATCATGACCATACGCGTGTCCGGTGTTCCCCATCAGGGGGAGGGGCGATGGTTCATCGCAGCGCCCCCCCCCTTACAAAGTCAATGTACGAGGCAGATTTTGCACCCCCCTCTTAGGTGACTAGGGGGGTCAATGTATGGGGCAGATTTTGCGCCCCCATCTTGCGTGATTAGGGGGGGCGGTCACCCCCCTGCGCACGCCTATGCTCATGACGTTACCTGATGTAACGTCACATTATGACGTCATCATATAGCATCATACCTTGGTCAATGGTGTGGATATCACGGAGGCAGTCCAAACCAGGTTAGGTGCGTCCGATCCTGGAGGCTGTGCAAAACTACGTTATGTGAAGAACGCTTTCTGAGGGTGGCGGGGCAGGATAAATACATGGACTCAGAAAAAAAAGATCGTTTTCGCTTTCGAGTCGTCACAGTTGAATGCATAAGGGACCGTGTGAGTATCTTTATTTATTTATTTATTATTTACTTATTTATTTTTCGTTTATAAATGATTTGTGTTTAATTGAGGTATTAACACAAAATCATACCGAGTGACTCACAAGTAGCTATCAGAAATTTCACGAAGGGATCGATTTGACAACAAACCCTCAGAATGGTCGTTAGTAGCAATCAACTAATCAAAGTAAATAACTAATATGGTCCCTGTCGCGCACAGATACTGATATTTCCAACCCGAATGAGATGGCCCACGAGTTGTCGCGAGAATCAAACCAGAGCGCAAAACGGACAAACCACTCGGTAATGGACGTCCCTGAAGCTGCCAACGTACCATTCAAAGATGGATAGATGGATTAACAAACTAGACTAAGATAGAGTAACAACGCCACTGAGAGGTAAGGAGCGCCTTCCCCGCACCACACCCGAGTCTACTTAGGAAACAAGCGGCTGAATAATGATGGTTACATGCAAACTCCCACTGGGGAGCCAACTGGTGAGCCTAGACCAGGCCCGGCGAGCCGCCGTGGTCAGTGGGGCTCTACAAGAGGGCACCACCCGGGATTAGCCACGTACTCTAATTCTGAAATAAAGTTTATTCTCTCTCTCTACCAACACCAGGGTGTCGGAACGGAACGAAAACGAAAAAAAAACGATATTTTTGACCGGAACGAAAACGTAACCAAAACTTTATGTATTATTTCGTTCTGGAGTGAAACCGAAATTTTTTCAATCGTTTTTCGGTTCACGAGAAAACTTCGCGATCCGGAACAACTGAGATCGTGCAATGTGAGCATACCTCAGGGTACAGTATTAGCGCGTACCTCAGGCAGGAATTCCCAAGCAAATATATGTTAAAATTGTGTGAAAAACGAAAACAGTGGCAACCAGAGATGTTTATATTAACGCAAGTGGACTTCTGCGCGCCTGTCACGCAGGCCAAAGTGGAGAGGGATTGTTGGCGCTGAAGTTTGTTACAGCGAAAGCTGTTACGACATCGCAACAGCTGATTTTGGCGCCATAGTTGTCCGCCGCCGCCGGTGTCCGTAACCGCTATCGCGGGAAATAAAAAAAACAATTGAATGAGAAACGAATTTTTAGGGTTGGATGGGATTTTAACCCGCGCTTTCTGCGTGGCAGTCGGGTCTTTCATCACAGTGCCATGCTGGTGCTTGTAACTACTTCGCAAAAATACTCCATAGAGGTGTCGTGACGGGCAAGGTAACGTGTTAACATATGTAATATAGCGTGGCCAAAGAGTAAAATAACAACCAGTCATCACACAATGACAATAGCGCAAAGTGTGCGGTTTAATGCTGCCCACCAGTGTTGTGGAGTTGCCACTCCAGAAGTGAAATGATTCCGAAATCATTCCACATTTTCGCGACCACAGAATGCAATGGGGACAACGCTTGGAGGAATGGAATGGGAATTGAATTAAGTGCCTTTTGCACGCAATGGAATGGGAATGGAATTAGCTCTTTTTTCCGAAAATATAGCACCTTTTCGTCTACGTGCTGTTTTTCAAACTTCAAGCATTAGTAAGTCAGAGCCTCGAATTTAACAATAAATTGGTATGTTTAAAATGGCTCGACTGATTACAGGCATGGTACATTTATAAACAACACCCCTACTACAAACAGACGCATAAGTTAGTGTACAAATAAATGCATTATCCCAGCGGGTACTGAAGGGAGAAACAAACTATCCCTGCGCCTTGGTTCGCATTGATACCCCCACACGAAAGTGGCGAATACTCTATGCAGAGCGTGATATTTATCTCACGAGCACTTTAGTGCCTGACACACGTAAATAACCTTTGCGACAGGGAAGACACTGCATACCTGCGCACAGGTGAACACAGAAAGTTCTCCTCACTACAATTATGCTTGCGAAGGCGCGCTTGACAACCTTCGGTGCTGACGAGAAGTGCGGTCCAGTGTTCTGTATTCGATGCAAAGGCACAAGGTGTCCGAGAGGTGCTCTGTTTTAACTAATATCAGCCTATCTCGAGGGTTTTGTTCCCCATTAACCAAATTTTAGTTTTCTCCATATTCACGACCGCTCCATACGCGTGGTAAAACTGCTTAGTCTTCTTCAATAGTAATTTTTAGCATAAGAATACGCTATCTCGTCATTTTAGCATTAACACATTTAAGCTGAAACATTAATAAAACATCAGCATTCGTTAAAACATGCTGACCATGCAAAAACTATAGGTAGCGGAAGAACTGCCTCTATGGGAATTAGTACAGTAGTTATGTCACCAAGCGAGATATGTCACCAAGCTACTATCCCTCGACCTTGGTAACGTGTTTTGCGTACTTTTGCAGTTCTTAATGCATCTGAGGCATCAGCTTTATGGGGCGTTTATTCTTAACTCGATAAAACTATCAAGATGCCTTTCCTACTCTGAGGAATTACAGGAATAGAATTGAATTGCACGGCGCTTCCCGCAGTAGGAATGGGCTAAGCTTTTTTTTCATTCCAAGGAATTGAAAAGAATGGAATTGCGGCAAGTCCTACTTCCCCGGAATGGAACTTGAATGGTATGGAGGCTCCCATTCTGCAGCACTGCTTCCCACTCACTGCAAAGTGCTCAACCATAATTCCTCATCATCATCAACCACAGCACAAAGTGCACTGCCTTACAGATGTGTAGCGGGTACCACGTTTCTCCTAAAACTGACGAAAAATTGCATAGTGGGAACTTCGCTACTTGAGAAAAATTACGATGATTTATGGCGTAGTGGGTTCCTTGAATGTGTACTTGTATTAGTTGCCCCAAGATAATCTACAACGGGCTCTACTAAGTCCGCTCTTCCAGCTTTCGCTGTGACTGTGCTGCGTGTTCCGGCCTGGCGATCCATTTATCAGAACAGCGGTCTCGGACATCAGAAAGCACACTCACTGACGTGCTGCTCCTGAGATCGTGCTCCCTCCCTTGACTCAGAGCATTGAGCCCAATAAAAAAATCGTATTTGTCTTTTGAGAAAATAAATGCTATGACTGAAATTAATACTCCTGCTTTGTGCAAGTTGGTAGAAATTCGTGGTAGAGTTGCCTCCGCTCCTGTGAAGAACGTGTTTTAGCCTTGTCTCACTTTCCAAAGAGGAGGGCAAGTAACTGCGTCACAAATCGAATGTTTTTTATGATTACCCTAACTTCAAATTTTTGCGTAAAAAACCGTTACGAACCGTTACGGAACATTTTTTTCCTTCCGGAACAGAAAAGAAACGGAACTTTTTGCAGTGGAACGAAACTAAAATCGAAACGAAAAACATTTCGTTCCAACACCCTGACCCAAACACTGCGCATCTCCACAGGAGCTACCCACACGCATACCCGGACAACAAATACAAACCATGCAAAACAGGAAAGGCCTTATGTAAACATATACTGTGGGAATGTCCCATGACAAGAACTCCTGAGGCGCTTCGGGAGAGGTAGCGGATAGCGCTGCTCAGCTCGGTGGTCGAAGACAAAATTCGGCTATCCAACATGCCAGGGGCACTATAGGGAGACACAGTCCCGTGGCCTCTACCTGTGCCGTCTGTTACGGACCACATGCCCGGCGGATCATGTAATATTGTTTATGCAGTCACTCACTCACTTTTCTATTTATTTATTTATTTAGTGTCAGGTGCTACAGCCCTAATTCTGAGTTGTAGCATACGAAGCTATGTACTGAACTATGGAACTGCTTTTGTCTTAGGAGAAGGCTCGATTGTGCGCAATTAGTGATGAATATGTATATTGTGTAGGCTGTGAAAAGACTTAAATGATTTAGCTTACGTTGAACATTACCATAGAATAGGTGTATGTGACTGTCTGTGAAGATATCACAGTTGAATGCAAGCACAACCAATGTAGCACGAAAAGACAATAACTCAAACCCACCATAGAACAGACGTATGTAGCTGTCACTAAAGCCAAATATGATAGAGACGCTTGTCTTACAAATCTGTTTACAACAAAAGGTTAACGATTTAGGGAACTATGCACACTGTGCTATGTGCACATAGCCTACTGTGCGCACCCGTACTGTCTATAGAAAAAAACATTGCCATAGTTTAACGTGGCTAAACGTACATTCTCAAGCGGTAGCTCGGTTTTGCTTGTTTCTGGTAAAGGATGAGACGATTGGTTTGTAGAGGGTTAACGTTATTGCATGTCTTGGTTTGGGCAAGGACAACAAATCTACGCACTTTAATTACACACCGCGACAAGGAAGCCAACATGTTGAGCCACATTAGAACACAGCATACACATACTGCTCGGCGCTCTAGGCGTCAGCAGCCAGTACCTCTAGCGTACGGCGCACAAGTGTTGCGCTGACGCTCTTTCGCCGGCTCTGACCGTGGCTGAGTAACAAGAAATGCGCTGTGTCCGTGTCATTTTTCGTCATTTGTTCATTTGTGCGCTCAAAAAGTGAAACACAAATTAGCAATATGCCCAAGCATACGCTCTTTCTAGCACAACATATATTTGTTGTGCAATATTTTAAAGTGATAATGTGTTTTAGCTATAAGCAGCCCTTAGAGTAAGCCCATGGTACAAACACGGCATGTGCGGTCATTGCGCGGCGTGTTCTGGGCATGCCCCTGGTGGTGGTGGTGAAAAGCACTCATTAACAAAGAGACGTGTGGCCCCTCTTTCGAAGTTCCTACACACTAGGTGGAGTCTCTATTCCGGGATCCCATTGGCGGCCGTGGCCGTAAACTATCTGAGAGCGAGAATATCAAAGTAATTCTTTATGGGTATAGTATGTTTCTATGCATAACAATATTTCGAATAAATAACAATAGTTTAAAACATACTACCGACTCAGCTTCTCATCACATTTATTTTCGAGCTACTGCTACCGACGCTAGACACTCCGACGCAGCAAAATGAGTCTTCTGAACGCACTTGCCTGCAAATGCGCTTTGCAGCGACTGTCACTATACATTCCCGTGTGACAGGGTGCGAATAACAAAAGCGGCAAAGAAGTACGCTAAAGTTGGCCTTTGTGACAGG
This sequence comes from Rhipicephalus sanguineus, assembly GCF_013339695.2. Taxonomy (NCBI): domain Eukaryota; kingdom Metazoa; phylum Arthropoda; class Arachnida; order Ixodida; family Ixodidae; genus Rhipicephalus; species Rhipicephalus sanguineus. The sequence goes on along the minus strand of NC_051185.1, from coordinate 102,525,100 downwards.
CGAATAAGTTTCGTGGCAATTGTCAAATATGTGTTGCTTAACTTATTGCTGAATAAATTATTTCTAATCCGTCATATTCAATAAAGCTTGCAAGGCCAAAAACTACATTAAACAAAACCAATCAAGTCTGGTCGCGTGCATAGAAAGTCGAAATTAAATACAAAATGAAATATAGGGAGAATTAATAATCGAGAAAAATCAAAATGTCTAATCTAAACAAGCAGAAACTTGTTGCGCTCTTTCGAGCAGTAAACAACCGTTGCGGTTCATGAAATTTAACAGCTTAATTCTGTTTTGAGCTCACGAGGACAGTGACGTTTTCTGCCGCCCTAACTATCGCAGTTACAATGAGGAAATAAAAAAAAGAATTGGAGGCAATCGAACCCAGGCATCCTCCGTCTCCCTAAAGTATTCTACAGCAGAGCCTCCGAAATGCTTCAAGTTGCTTCAGAAAAAGACCTTATAGTGGTGTCAATTTTACAGCCAAACTGTATACGGCTGGGTTCTGACCAGAACTGCGCGCGTTGACATGGTGCGTCGAAACTGTAGCGTGGGCAAAATTCAATCCGAGTGCGATGGGGCGAGAGCAGGGCGAGCACTCAACTGGTCGCGTGTTTGGGGCGTAGCTCCACCCTCGCAGCCATCACACTCGCGTCTGTGGCGGCCATTCTCGCTCCGAAATTGTCACGTTCCTTCATCGGCCGTGGTGCGCCCGAGGAACAACAAGCTTACGATGAGAGACGCCGAGAGCAGCGAGAAAGAACGTGCCCCAGACGCCGAGCAAAAACGACGACACGTCGACGAGGACGCCCACAAGCAATATCCTGTGCAGCTATCAATTAGGCTGCATGGGCACTGCCTACTTTTTAACACGAAAGTGTTTTATGCCGGGGTCCACCAAGTACATCCGTCACGGATATGACGTTGATAAAGTGGAGGCCAACGGGTGAGAAAGAAAAAAACCAAGAAAAAATTCCCCCGCTGGCAAACGAACCCACGACCGTGCGGCCACGACGGCAAGCGCCCGACGCCCTACCGACTAAGCTAACTCGGCAGTTGATCGACACGGCGCATACGCACCTTATATCTTTCACACATTCTCTTTCGCACGGTGCTCTCTGTTGGCGTTGTAGGTAGGCGAGGCGGAGCGGGGCGGGGCGGGGCCGCCGTCTGTGAGAGGTGGAAAGAAGTAATGCTTCACGATCGACCCTTACTAGCGCTTACTCCGAGATTGCACGCGATATCGGAGGCCATGGTTAAAGCGTCTCAATACCAGCGAGGTACACTGGCCGCGCTGGCGTCGCCGAGGCACCCTTGACGCAGTTACGTCGGTTACGTTCTTTGCTGCTTCGTGTTAGCGTGCGTCGGCTCATTGGAGTAGTGAAGCTTACACATGCCCCAACGGGGTTTCTCCGCCACCGACTGCTTCGATTGCGAGAGCACCGACTAAGAAAACTGCTGCAATACGCGTTGCAGAAAGGACGCGATTTCGGCGGGCGAATGTCGTGCCTTGGTGGAAGGAGACCAGCGCCTGCGAGACGCACGCGTTTGAGGCTCAGGCTACGAACCTCTACGTTGCCGAAGTGCAGTGTGTGGTAGTGTATGCATGAGCGCAGGCGTCGGTCACCCATTGCTAGAAAGCGCACACCGTGCCGTTTCTTTTCTTAACTGACGACGCTTTGAAGAAGTGCATACCGGCTACCAATGTTGATTATGAGCTTGTTGATATCATCCTTACGCGGGATTCACGATTTCCTTTGTGCAAATATATATTCACAACGTCAGCTACCACAATGGCTTAATCATGATCATGGGCGTTAGTCGTCGCGATAGAGACATGCCGTCAACATGGGTGCATCCACGTCAAACGGGACTGTAGCTGCCAAACAAGAATAGACATTGTACAAGCTCTCATGCATCACTAGACAGTAGGTACTACTTTTTCCTAGAATGAACCTCAACATGTGGCAGATGCCTTTGTTTGATGATTGTTTACGTGCATGGCTCAATACAGATCTCTATTAATTATGAGCCCCAAGAGCCTGTGTCTCCTGATGGAGCATATTGGTTGTCCATTAATTGGCATGCCAGAAGCCGACATTGGCTGCCTGGCGGACGCCACGCCTGCACACTTTCCACATGAGACGTCGAGTCCTTTTTTTACAAAGATAGCGTAATGTCATTGTGGCTGCCTTCTGAGGAGAAGCCGAAGTCGTATCACATCTGGCGTCCAAATACAAATGTAGTCTGCATAAACAGGAAGCCGTACGCTGCTCTTCTGGTTGTCGACTAGTACAATGAGGGCTGGGTTGAACAGCATCGGGCTTAGCAAAATAAGGCTTTTAAGTGGACGAAGTGGCCAAGCTGTAAGTGTATTTCCGCGTCAGTATTTCGTGCAGCAGTAAATATGTGCTTGCGGTGTCCTGCGCCATGTTACATAATAAAATACAGACGAAGGCCTCGATTTAAGTAACTATCAATCATAATGCAAACATTGCTTTGGGCATCCTTAGTTCTAGCCATGCAGAAGGTTTTTAAATGCCTAAGCATTGGTATGAAACTGAGAGAAACCTGTGTATTTGGCCCTCTGTTGCCCTGTGATGCTTGTGAAGAGGAGAGTGGACGAATGAGTGACAAGCGAACGCGGGCCCGAGCGCGCGCCCGCATTCCATTTTCCAGTTTTTTACTCAGCGTCATAAACAAGACGTTCTCTACTTCGGCTCCGCTTCCTGGTTTTCAACATCGGTGAGATGAACAAACCTATAAAACAGAATAAACTTTTTCGGCACTGCAAGTCTCGGACCCATGGCATTACGATCATAAGGCCAGTGATCACCCACTGTACTAAACACCCGCGCTTCAGGAAAGGGAATGCATCTTATCCATATTTATAAGTTCTACTGGTGACACAAAATATTGTCACAGCAAAAAACTTTCTATGAATGCTTTTTGCAGATGTTTCGTGAGTGGTGTAATAAATGCACTCTTAGAACAAAACGTACAGCCTGCATGGACGATTGTACACACCAGGGAAATTTTGACATTGCGGGAACATAATGCCAAACACACGTTTCGATGTTCCGGGGATGGGACTTTCATTGGGCCATTCCAGATGGCGAGGAACTGTAGCAACCATAAAAATTTGGTCAGAAGCCCAATCCTTGGATGAGGTGTCTGGTAGGGGCACTGGCGTGTAGGCGTTCGTCTACGCCAGTGTGTTCCTTGGGTAAACTGCGTTTCTTCGCACTGCCTAAGCGGATCTCAGATACCACGTGGAAAGAAGTGCGTGGGTGGAATCTGCTCAGCCAGGCGCCGCAGTGGTGCTCACAGCCCAGCTGCCCAGAATATTTCATTGAACGCAACAAAATAATTTCTCAATTATTATCCTGCAGGTAATGGCCCCTTATCTTAAGTGGAGGTATTCCCCGGTGTCATACGTATCAAATATGGCTTCTAACTGGAAGGAGAACCATGGATTTCTGTTTGCGCGTAAGACGTTTTTACAGATATTCGCAAAACCGGAAGTTCTCGACCGGATATGCTTGAATATCAAGCACGAGTGTCACACTGTGCTCTTACGACGAAAAATGAATCCGTGAGTGGGCCAATTTGGTGGACAGCCTAATGACGGGCGGACCCCTGGAGGGGCTTAAATTACGTGCAAGCACTCAAATCCTGTTACATAATTTATTTATCAATTTGATACAGCGCAGCCCTAATTGTGGCCTGTACAATATATGTACCTCACTATGGAACTGCGTTTGTGGTAGGAGCGCAGTTATTGACGAGTGGCTACAATGTGTAGTTTTATAAAACGAGTTAAATGAAGTAGCTTACTTTGTACCTTACCACTGAAGAAGTGTACGGGTGTCTGTAAGCCTATCGAAGTTTAATGAAAACATAATGCATTCAGCAGGACAAGTCAATGATTAGTTAGCGCCCTACCCAGAGGAGATACATATGCAGTTATAACCTATGCACAAATATCCAGGAAAAAGGTAGTCCCAAACAATTTGGAGAACTATAGACCCTTTCGCTGTTTACAAACAGAGCTGCTGGGCGACTTCCGGTTTTGTGCGCCGGAGTAGCCGAGTCGCGTTGGCGAGGAACAAAAGCCTTAGCGAGTAACCGGCACATTTTCAACACTTTTCTCCCTGTGTCTGGCCAAATATTTTATATAAGTATATTCCTAAGCTGCACACACAACATTATAAGAGTTAGTCATTCACTTTCAGCGCCTACTTTTTACCTGAAAGCGGAAAACGAGTCTTTCCTTACTCTGGCACAACTTCAAAAGCACGCTTTCTGCTTCGGCGTTAGAGAGTAATAATTGAAGTGACCGGAAGTTTCTTGGGTGCAACACCTGCTGCTGCTATCGCAATCTTGAAACCGACCGAAAAGGCGAATAAGACCGTACCACGTAGCTGTAAGCGGTCGGCAACTGAAATCACGATATACAAGATGACCTAAGACTGAAAGCGATAATGAAATCGCGATAAACAAGAACCCTTACGTTTGAAAGCGATAGAGCTTCCGGACCCAATGTATGCAAGCCAGCTCCTACCTCTCAATAAACTCACCCGCGGTAATCGCTCAAGCAAACCCTGTGAGTTTTACTCAACCCTTTTTTTAATTTCCGATCGATAAAAATGCTTGGATACAACTAGTGAGTCAGCCTCCCTCGAGAACCTTTTCCTTTAACTTAATGTTTGTTAGAAATGCGTCTGGAAACCTAAACATCTAATAAAATGGGCTATATTTTGCTTTAACGCAATTTTGAACATAAATTATCCCGTAGATTTCCGACTTTTCTAAGCATGCGCAAAGGTTTCCATAACGAGTCTGAGTTCAGAAGAGAGAGTGGTTTCTTTCTTGCCTTAACTACCCCTCCTATGTTTCCTATCTCGTCCTCGCCGCTTAATTTCTCAAACAAAAAAAAAAAAAAACAGACAGTACGTAGACATTGTCGTCCCAAATTGTTGAGCCTATCAGGATTTCGGGCTTTTTGGCTGCACACTGTACTATCCGCTTGCGAATTAGGAAACGCACAAGGCGAAATGAAATCACTTGATCACGCATGGCTGCCATGTCATACGACAGAAGGCAGAATGGGAGAGCGACAGAATAATAAAGCTGTGCAGGACGCAATTCTCAGCTGATATCCCTCGTATGCGGACTAATAGAGAGATCCTTTCCTCGTGACGTCAAGTGAACTGACTGCTGGCGTCAGGAATTACGCAGAAAGACAGAAAACGCCAGGAGTGATTAACGCGCTCGTTTTCAGACGCTTATATGTTCTTAGTAGCCCTTTGATTAATTGTATGGTTATTTGAAAGGCTTATAATAGAGTCTTCGGTGTTTGCCATGACTGGCATTGGTCGACCAGATTCACTAATCGTTATTCACTAAGTAGGCCTACATGCACTGGAGAGCATGTGGGTATGTTATTTATTTCTGTCTTGCTGGTCCAGACGTAAGTATAGTCAGTTATAACGACCGAATCTTTCGGTTTTCACGGTATCGTTATCAATGTATTATACTGCACACGGGAGAGCGCTCCACCGTCCGGAAGAACTGTATGCGGACAAATTTACCGTAATTGTGTTGACCGTCACACAGTCGCCTCGCCCGAATCAAATTACGCATGCCTAAGCTGCGTAGACCTTTGACACACCCCTAGCAACCGTGTAGCAAAACTAACGAGTTCTCCCCATAAACTTCGTTAACGTCGTATCAACAGAAACTGCCACGATACTACGTTTGCGTCTTTCCGCCATGAAGAAAATATTTCCGTTTTATTTAGTTTTATTTGTAGGTACTGCAATTCCACGTGATGGATTACAGCAGGGTACGTGGAAATTAATGTCATAAGTATTTTTAGGTAAAGAAGAACGAAAATACGGAAACAAAGTACAGTTCTCAGAATTGCAAAAATGAGAAAAAGTGATATGCAATATTTACGAATACATGATCAACCATGGCGACAAAATACAATTGAAAATGTACAGGATAATGAATATACCAGAAACAGACTCACACACGCAGGTATTGGAAAAGACGGGAGTTAAGCCTACGCAATTTCCATATATATATATATATATATATATATATATATATATATATATATATATATATATATATATATATATATATATATATATATATCCTATACAGTTAGGCACGAGGCAAACATTTCAAGTGACTGCGGTAAAACAACGGCATTAGTTACGTTGTTCCATTCCCTGACTGTTCTCGGGAAAAGTGAATACGTGAAATGATTATTACGTGTTTGAAAGGGCGTAATAGAGAGATTATGGCGATGCCTTGTCGGATACCCAGAGGAGAAAGACAATAATTTGCTAGTGTCGATCTTATAGTGCTTCTTAATTAGCTGATATAAAAAATTGAGACGAGAAATTCGGCTTCTTTCAGTTATCGGTGGAAGATTAGATCTCGCCAGCAGTGCACTAACAGATGCGCTACCATAACTGTTGTATAAAAACGGGATGCGTTTCTTTGTATTTTTTTAATTCTTGTTTGTATTAGTCAACGTAAAAGGATACCATCTAACTACTGCATAATCTAGAATGGGTAGAACTGTTGATTTGTACGCCAGCAAGCGCACACTGGGAGTGGAGTGCTTGAGAGCTCTCCTAAGAAATGAGTCGTGTTAGCACAAGCTGCAACATAATCGATATACTTATTTCACGCCAGGTTGTTGGTAATTTAAACCCCTGGATACTTGTGGGACAGCACTCAGCAAAGAATATATTGCTACTGCAATATTGGAACAAGACGGGCTCTTTCTTGTGTGAAATGCGCATAAATACGGCTTTTTCAAAGTTTATGGCAATCTGCCAAGTGTCGCACCCAGATTTAACTTTAGTCGTCCAAAGACTTAACTTTTTGAAATGCGGCATTTAACGTTATTTTGTCATTAGATTTTCTACCTCGGAGTAAATAACGCAGTCATCTGCATAGAGTTTATGTTAACGAGTATGTCACTCATAATGTGATTGACGTATAAAAGAAAAAGAAGCGGCCCAAGTACCAATCCTTGGGGAATACCAGAATCCACGGGAACCCTCTCAGAGCATTCATCTTTAAATGCAACGAATTGCGGCCGGCTATGAAGGTGAGATTTCAGCATGTTGTATAGTTTGAAAATGAATTCTTTGTGACAAACCTTATCACATGCCTTTGAAAAATCCATAAAAATTGCGTCAGTCTGCACACCTTTAATTATTGCCAATGCAAAATCGTAAACGGTCTGAACTAATTGGGGTACAAGTAGAATAGCCTCTTCTGAATCCATGTTGAGACTCGGATAGGGCCTTATGAGCAGTTAGCAATTCCGAAATATGATTTGAACTATATGCTCGAGCAACTTACCGTTGACAATAGTGATATGGCCTATAATTCTAATATCATCTTTCTTTCCCTTGTGGGATGTTGTTTCACTTTGGCTGTCCTCCAATCGATTGGCACCTGAATTTTTTTAACGATTTTTTTTTAAAAAGAGCGCACAATATTTAGGCACCCATTCAGCGTACCTTTTGAGAAGGCATTGGGTATTTCGTCAGCAATACCACATTTTTTTTATATCAAGTTTCAAGAGCATGTTGAAAATTTCTTGTTCACTAACGGCAATGTCAGGCGTCGGCGGTAAGGTGGAGGGAAAATTGTGCAATTTCTCATCATCATTAGTAAAGCAGGACTGAAACTGCCTATTGAATGCTTTAGCAGTTCTTGTGGCACAAGTAATTTGGACACCATCAATGGTAAAAGTGTCCAATTCAGTCGAGGATGGGGAAATTGCTTGTTACAACTTCTGCGGCAAACTAGTAATGAAACTAGGTAAAGAAAGTTGAAAATATTTGTCTTTGTCAGCTGCTACACGTGTTTTAACTTTGTGAGACAAATCTGAAATTATGGGCTCTAGGCTCACGCAGTCGCCTGCAGAACGACGTTTGTCTTTAACCTTTTTATTTTCTCTGCAAATGTATAGTACAACGACATATTCAAGCATTAACATGTTTATTTTTCTTGCATATCAATGGCACAAATTGTTCAATACATTCATGTACAAGTTTCGTAAAAGAAGCCCAAAGATTGTGAACATTCGCATCACTGGAAAAGAAATTTTCTAGATGAAACGAAAGCAGATCTATTAAAGCTACGTCATCGGCTCTGGAAAATTTCGAAAATGCGAAGCTTCGCTAGCTTTGTCGAATTTAACATTTCTGAGGCTAAGAAAGACGGCGTGATGATCGGAAATTCCTGGAATGATATGAGATTTGGCATTCTCGAAAAGGCTATTGCTTACGACGAAAAGATCGTGTGGAGACTTCCTGCTAGCCTGAATTCCTGTGAAGCCTTCAACATCTTTAGTAAGGTCAAAGGCAAAAGCAATATAAAGCATTGCCGTCCTACCTTGTCATTACGAAGTTTGGGGGCATTGTTAGCTAGTAACATCAAGCAAATTGAAATCACCAGAAATGCATATACGATCATCAGGTTTGAGGTGGTCACATAAATACTCCTTCAACACATCTATGGCAGAAGCATCAGAGTTAGGCGGCCTGTACATGACACCAACAATATACCTAAGGCCGCCAGTATAGGCTTTGCAGAATAAACACTCATTGTTGGCAAGATGAGGCATCCAGGATACGTTAAGCGCACGTTTGTATATTACACAGATTCCGCCACCCTTACTACCACGGTCTGTCCTGTAAGCTCATCGTCCTGATGGAACGAATTCGCTATCGTAGATTTCGTCGATGAGCCATGTCTCAGTCAATATGACAATATCAGAATCGTTAGCAATAATTAGCTCCTCCATCTTTGTGCTTTTATTGACTACGCTGCTACAGTTGGTGTTAAGGAGTTTCAAGAATCGATCAGCATTTTGCATTTGTTGAACCCGTCTATCACTTTTCAACTTAAAGCGGCATTTCTTGTCGCTGTCCCAGCCGTACATGACGCCATTTACACTTAGCATATCATCGATAGGCTTAACCTTGGCTCCTTTTTCCTTTTTGTATTGAGCAGTTTTCCAAAGCATCCTTCGCTGCTCATCGACACGTTGCGAAAAATCTTCTGGAATAGGCAATGAAGTGCCTTTAAGTATATACGAAACTTTTTCATAGGGTCTTTTCCCAACGCAGTTTCTAGACGTGGCATAGCTCTGTGCTAGAATACCTGAACTTCAATTGATGGCGCAAATGTTAAGAGAGGGACGTAGAAGGCACGTAAGACACGGACAAGCGCACACCCCGCAACTAAATTTTATTCTTCCGAAAGCTTAGCTTAAGAACCCTCAAGCATGCGCACAACCCCACAAAGGCAAAGTGAATCTCTGATACCACCGCTTGATCAAAGCCTACCCACCAAAAAACTATACTCATTTTGATAAAGAGTTATAGAAGGAACGCTGACACACAGAACGCCTGCTTTCTGTATGTACATAGCCTCAGCCAGTTCCCTTGCCACCTTGTCATTGCTTTTCCGCAAAATGCACACGCTGCCGCGTAGTGGTTTACACGTGCAAGCCTTGCAATGATGTGGCAAATGAGATCCGGTCCCATTCCTTATAGACAGGGCATGCTCTGCCAGTCCGTGATTAATACATCCTGCCCGTCTGGCGATGTACATCCGGCCGCAACTCAAAGGAATCCTATAAATAACACCCCTAGCCCATTCATAAAGCGCCTCTTCTTCGTGTGTTCTTTCCCACACCCAGGACTCTTATCTGACGACACACGAGCACAAATACGAGATAGTTCCTCGGAGCCAAAAACAGTACCGGTACATTGTACCTAGAGGCCACATTTTTCAAAGAATCAGTTGCGGCCGGATGTACATCGGCCAGACGGGCAGATGTATTAATGACCGACTAGCAGAGCGTGCCCTGTCTATAAGGAATGGGACCGGATCTCATTTGTCCACATCACTGTAAGGCTTGCACGTGTAAACCACTACTGGGCAGCGTGTGCATTTTGCGGAAAAGCTAAGACAGGGTGGCAAGGGAATTGGCTGAGGCTATGTACATACAGGAAGCTGGCGATCTGTATGTCAGCGTTCCTTCTTAATTCTTTATCAAAATGAGTATAGTTTTTTGGTGGATAGGTTTTGATCAAGCGGTGGTGTCAGATTGATTTTGCCTTTGTGGTGTTGCTGCGCATGCTTGAGGGTTCTTAAGCTAAGCTTTCGGAAGGAATAAAATTTCCGTTTGCGAGTGTGCGCTCGTCCGTGTCTTACGTGTCTTCTACTTCCTGTCTTAACATTTGCGCCATCAAGTGAAGTTCAGCTATGGACCAACGAGCCCCGACAGCAAATATTTTTAGCTATACATACTGATTGCAACGCAGAAAGTCATGGGTTCGATTCCTGCGTGGAATCCTCATTATTATTCTTTGCACTCCTCAGGTCAACGCTGCCGGTGTCGGTTTTTCTTAACACTCTCGCAGGTAAATTACAAATGCCCGTTCTCGCCGTGTCCTGGTACATACAAACTATAACTCACCCGTGGAGCATTCTCCTACACCACGGCTTCTGGTAAACGCGTATGTACCACACGTGTCTGGAGGAATGGTTTGACGATGTACGTGACAGGATGTTAACAATATTCATGTCATGACCCCGAGAGTCCCATTGGTTCAAAACTCTTACCTTCCCATGGCAATTTTGGTCTACACCAATTTAATGATGCGATCACGAGAGCACCCGGACCTAGGCGGGTAAATAGATAGATAGATAGATAGATAGATAGATAGATAGATAGATAGATAGATAGATAGATAGATAGATACGCTCAAAAGTGCCTAAGCTTCAAAAAGAAATGCTTCGCATTTAATAGAAATATTGCTTTGGGCATGCCTAGTTCGAGCCGACCAAGACCGAATTTTATTTGTGTAAGCATTGATATGAACACTCAAAGAGCGAACTTTCTACCTGTCCCACTGTTGGAAAAGCGAATTGTTTAAAGGAAAACAGAATGTATATCATAGAGTAAATTTTCTTGGCAGTGCTAGTATTGGGCCTAGAGCATTACTGTCATAAGGCTGGCCGATTACCCATTGTACTAAACATGCGCACTTTCAGAAAGTGTCTTCATCTGATCCATGTCTATGCGTAGTACTGGCGACACAAAAAAAATGTCACAGCAGAAAACATTCTCTGAAAACTTTCTAGGGATGTTTCGTGACTGGCGCAATGAATGCGCTCTCTAAGATAAAGCATAGAGCCTACACGGTGGATTGCACATACGAGGAAAATTTTGACTTTGAGGAGGCGCAATGATTAACAGGCGTTTCGATGATCGCGAGATGGGACTTTTGTTAGGCTATTCCTGAAGGCTAACAGCTTTAGCAGCAAGAAAAATTTGGGCAGAACCCTGTTCCATGACTTAGGTGTCTGGTGGTGGCAATTGCACGTCGGCGTTCCTCTACACCAGTGTATTCCTTGCAATTCACTTTGTGTTTCTTCAATACTGCCTATGCGAAATCTCAGAGGCCATGTAGAAAGAAGCGCGTGGTTGATATCTGTTCCGCCAGGTGCCGCAACGCTGCTTGCCGACCCAGCTGCTCACAATCTATCAATGAAAGGAATAAATTATTTGCCATTGATTATGCAGACAGTTAATCGTCTCTTATCTGGTGTAAAGGCATTCTCCGGTATTATATATCCAATATAGCTCTTAACTTGAAAGAGAACTATCGGTTTTTGTTTGGTCAGAAGACTTTGTATAAATGTTCGGAACATCGGAAGTGCTCGACCGGACATGCTTGCAACAGGGACACGAGTGTCACTTTGTGCCAGTGCCACTAAGAATAAGGCCGTGAGTGGGCAAATTTCGAGACAGTGCAAAGCGAGTGGACCGCAAGGCGGGGCTGCAAGTAGGCGCAAGCGCTCCCCTCCTATTATATTATTCATTTGGTAATTATCAATTTTGATATAGTACAGCCCTAAATTGTGGGCTGTAAAAGATATATATATATATATATATATATATATATATATATACTATGGAGCTGATTTTGTCGTAGGAGCGATGCAGCGCAAATAGTCACGAGTTGCTACTATCTGTGGTTTGAGGAAAATAGTTTAATGATTTAGCTTATTTGTACCTTACTATGGAAGATATGTGCGGGTGTCTGTGAAGCTATCACAGTTGAAGGGAAAGATAATCTATTGAACACAAAAATTCAATGGTTTATATCACCTCACGAGATGAGATACGTGTGCAACTCCTACTATTACCTATACCATTATAAAGGAAAATGTAGTCTTACTAACGATCCGTGATGCCATCCAACGTCAACGTTCTATCCCTTGACTAACCCTCCCAAATACCCTAGGTTGCAAGAAAAATCCCGTGATTGATTTTTTAATGTCAATATTGAGCCTCATTCACCTTTAGGAAAGTATAAAGATCATTCGCTCTGTGGCCTATTTTTTTAAAATCTGACTGGATGTACAATCCAGCATGTTTTCAGGCCACTCAAGATCTTTTTTTCGATTTTTCATTCATGTAATCGCACATAAAGTGCTTGAAGATGGCGCCATTTGCTACAGAGGAAGACCCATTTTTCAAATTTGCTTTGCCCACTAGTTGAAGCGACAAAGATGTGATCGTTCGGGTCACTTGCAAGCCTGTAGTGCATTTCTTGCGCTTGCAGCCTGCAAGGTGGCGGTCAATTTCTAATTTTCCGCATTTGCCATCAGCGTTGCATGATTGGCAGTTGATGTGCAGGGTTCCATTTTACTGCTTGATAGCCATCTTGTGTACTTTCGATAAGCTTCACATTTGGCGAAATACATTTGTCACTATTCTCGCTCTTATGGAAACGGCGCGACGGAAAGGGTGAGAACACACGAACAGTGTTTTCCTTTCTTTCCCTCACAACGTTTTCGTAATAATGAATCCGTACCAGTTCGCCCAACTGTCATTCCTACTTTCGCTCTCTTTCTCGGAAAGTTCTGCTGGTACAGAAGTTATTAGACATGGAGACTTTGCACGGTGAAAGCACAGAGCGATTGCGAAGTTGGCAGGTTTTCATGCGCTTTACAAGGTGAAATTTCTCTGTTTCACAGAGAAGCAATATCACTCACGTGAGTGCATGCTAAACACATACGACGACAAAATTTTATTTCCCCCAGCATTCAGCATATAATAATCTCGCCTTCACTCGGTGCAGAAGAACGCCAAAGCACTCTTGCATGAAAAAATCACAGCATTTCCACGGAGTGAATGATTATGAGTGGGCGAAGCTGCGGAGGTTCATCGGTAAACCGTGAATCTTCCGTGAATTCTGCCCAGTACATCATCGCCGACGTGAGATCGGGCGCGTTTATACTAAAGGTTCGATGAGAGTTATGACGACTTGCAGCTCACTTTAATTTTACATGTGCGCTGTGAATTTTCATTGTTTAGAAAACCATTGCTTTAGAAAACATCTGGCGCCTTTCGTTAAGCAGCTGGCGTCTTTTTGTTTTGCTTTAGAAACAACTGGCGTCTTTTCGTTTTGCTTTTAGAAAACATCTGGCGTCTTTCGTTGGTTTATTTCATCAATCAACGGCGTTTTGAGCAAAATTTTTTATTGTTTAATCACGCACAGGAGAAATCTCACCAGGCACTACCTTGGAGGTAAACAATGGCTGCTAAGGGGAATGAGAGACAGAAGAAGTCGGCTTTTAGCTAACACTTACACTTCTACTTCTACTAACGTTTCCTACTGGAACATGCCAATGGCTGCTAATGGGGAATGAGAGACAGAAGAATTCGGCTTTTAGTTAACGCGCACGCTGCGAATTTTTTATTGTTCAACAACGCACAGGAGAAATCTCCCACCGGCACCACCTTGGAGGTCAAGATCTGGTACTAGCGTTACGACTGGTTACGCACTACGACGGGGACGAACGGGTGCCGCTTTAAGGAGCTTCGCCCCTAAAACCACAAATAGCGAAAATTATAGTTTTTCATCGCCTTTTTAGTTGAAAAAGCGTGACTACTCAGCAACGTCTCTCTTTGGGCAGCGTAATGTAACCTTTCCAGAGCCTTTGACAAACCACAAGCTTCATCAAAAAGACGCCAAATTCCTCAAAGATGTATGAAATCCCTAGATCTAGGGATAAATTTCTAGGATTGGCATCACTGCCAACGATTCCGAGAACTGTTGAACCATACCATAGGATACGGTTGGCGATTTTACTTGCCTTGTAGGCAGAGTTAAGAAAGATAGCTTTGACGCTTTACAGCACTAGGCCGAACTACTCACTAGCACGCACTGCTGCTGGAGCCAAATTATGCATGCTATCCCCGACCTCTCATCAAATTGACGCGCAGTAGCCGCTCAAATAAACCTTGCGACATTTACTCATGCACTTCGTTAACTTCCGACCAATAAAAGTGCCGATATATGATTATTATGTCACTCTCTGTTGAAAATGTTTCTCTTTAATTTATTGTTTCATAGAAATGCATTTTCAGAGGTGAACAGTGTAAATATATGGGTCATATTGTGCCCAAACCCACTTTAAAGCGTTATATATCCGTGCATATTTGCGACTTTTCTAAGCGTGCTTAAGGGACCCTAAAAAACTCAACAACTCCGAGTTCAAAGACGAGAGACTGGTTTCTTTCTGATCTTAACCTTGTGCTCAATTCAATTTCTTCCTCGCCTTCACTACCCTTCCTACAGGTGCTATCTGCTCCTCGACGCTTATTTCCCCAAAAAATATGTGGGAAATGTCAGCACTAAGCGCTGAGGCTATCAGGATTATCGGTTTTTTGGCTGCACACTGTGGTCTCGGGCTGCGCACTCGAAAACGCACAAAACGTGAAATCACTTGATCGCGTCCGGCTGTCATATTGCCACGTGCGTTTCTTATTATCACATTTGCTGTATTCGGTTTTCGCCCACAAAGACTGTCAGCAACGCTCAACGCAAACCGCGCCTCGTTGTTCGAGAAGCTTCGCGATTATTTTAGATCATTTTGTTAAGATTGCGCGCAAGACGCAAAACCTCGAGCTTATTCTAGACATTCCGCAACAACCAGCGATATCGCTGCAAAGTTCGATAGCGCCTGTAAAAAGCCGACGCGCTTAACCGCTTGTAACTTGATCGACGGTCGACGCTCTATTCGCCGCTATCAGTGTATTGCTGTAGTTGACTTTCAGTTTCCCGGCCACAAGTTCGGCCAAATAAAGAGTTTCATCCCGGACGTGCTGACTGCTGCCTTCGTCGAACGTCACGACCAAGTGACAATATCACACAAGACAAGACAGAATGGGAGTGCGACAGAATGACAAGGCAGGTCAGAAGACCATTCCCAAATGCTATCACTCGTATATGGACAAATAGAGGGCTTCCTTCCTCATGACCTCACGTGAACACACTGCTGGCGTCATGAATTACGCCGAAAGACGGGAAACGCCAGGAGAGAATAAGGCGCTCGTTCTTTGTATTTTAGTACGTTCTGTACGGACAATTTACATAATTGTATCATATCTCATGAAACATTTAGTACAGTGCTCAGTGTTGTTTACCATGACTTGCATTATTCGACCATGTTCACTCATCGTGGGTGACTAAGTAGGCCTCCATGCACTACAAAACATGTGGGTTTGTTATTTATTGCTGTTTTTTGCCGGTTCAGATATCACGATAGTCAGCTAGAACGACCAAATTTTCCGGTTCCCACAGTATTGTTAACAATGGATTACACTGTATACGGGAGAACGCTCCGCCGTCCCGAAAAGCAGTATGCGGACAAATTGGCTGTAATTGTGATGACCGTGGCGCAATGGCCTTTCTGGAGGCAAATTACCAAAGATTCCTGGACATTTTCCACACGCACAGGAATGGCTGTAGCAAAACTGACCAGTTATTAGCGTGATGTTTGTTAGCGTTGCATCAACAGAAACTACCTCGTGTCTTTCCGCCATGAACCAAATGCTTATTCTTTATTTATGAGAATCGCACCTTCGGATAGTAATAACGCAGTATGACGTCTCACGTTCTGCAGTAACGTAATTTCGAAAATTTTATTTGCCTGTCTCCATATACGCCCCATCCCATTGCATTAGGTTATTTTCATCTCGTCAAGCATCTTTGGAGTATTTTCTGTTGGCGATTTTTTATTACAGACACATGCTCATGCCCCTGGTTCTCGGTAAAAAAACTTGAACGTCCTCGCTAATTTCAGCAAGGATTCCGGCATCGCTGCTCGGGGAAACGTAATACCCTAAACAGTGACGAAGTCCATGTTAATTATGCGTAGTATTTCCATACGCGGAGGAAAAATATTTATGGCTACAAAGGAAATCAAATAGCACGACCTTCTTGCACAAATGAACGGCGGGCGCACAGCAGTTGCTGGGGCGCAGCTTGTACTTATTCTTAGGATGCAACCGACTATAGTATGCTGCACACGTTCATAGAGTAGTTCTTCGAGAAAGAAAATTCGAGCGTGCGCATCACCTCGCGCATGGTTGGTAAAACTTAGTTTCATTTGGAGGCACGCGCACGTATTTCCAATATTTTACCATACCTTTATCGAAGCTTAGTGGTTAAGTCGCTTTGCAATGTGATTACATCACCATGCAAACGTGATGCATTCACCAATGACACAAGCGAGCGCATTGAGGCATTGAGGCAAAAAAGTGGAGGTGACCCTAATGCTAATTTTTTGTGTATAGTACTGGCACTCGCACGTCCAGTTGCTGTGCCCTTCTGTATTCTTTGGACTATTTTTCGTGGTTTCGTGCGCAGCCGAAACAAATCTGAGAAGCCACATAGAAAGAAGCCGCGTGGTAGAGATCTCCTCCGCTAGGTGGCACAGCGATCGCAGGTTCTCAACTTCTTCCAATGAACGTAATCATTTGAGTCTCATTAGCTATCCTAACATTTATTTCGCCCTCATCTTAAGTCATGTGAGCATATCGTAGATATTCAATATACGTCTTTGCATGCCGCATAGCAGTAGCACACTCTGCTGCCTGTGACAACTGCGCAACGACGAAATCATCGATCATACCCTCGGTTAGGCTCAAGGTGGTTAAAAAATTGGTTAAGTTTGCCATTTGTGGCTACTTTCCGCCCAATTCGCTCTTTATGACCCAGTCTGGCGACGAAAATTTCAGGTTAGAGCCATTGCTATTGTCTGGCTACATTGACTTCTATTTTGGCGCATTTATTAGCCATTTTTCTTGTAATTTTCAGATGAAATACAAAGCAAGACAACCGACTACCCTTTGTTTCCAAGCTTTTCTGACTGGTCAGAAGATCGACTGCAGATGTCCTCTCCCACGGCCAGCAGTTTGGGGGTCACTGAGGTGCTCCAAACGCAATGTGCGGGGCGCGCTCCAAGACGTATTGACGAAGTTATTGTTCTTACCCGCTTACTCATTTGGACGCAAACTCATTGTTGCAGTTGACCATAAGTTGAGGGGTTTGATAAATTTAAATAAAACCTAAAGGACGCGGAAGGTATAGAACATAAATACCGACATTAAAGATGCAATTGAAGTCCGCTTTTTTGGCTCAGATCAAACTGACCATATTGTGGAAGCACGCCGTGGAGACGAAGAGACGAGGAAGAAGCGGAAATGCCGCGCGAGATGCTGGCGATTCGGTGGCACAGTTGCGTAAATATTGTAAATATACTTGCTGCTGTCTCTCTCGTGTAGCACGCTTTGGTGGAGGTGCGGGGTAGAAGAACCGCTGTACACGCTGCAGTGGTCCGTCGGAGTTTCCATGGAAGACGAGACCGATAGTACTCCTGACGACAGCATGAGCCCCGGCAACGCCTGCACCGGCCACAACGCCGCCAACGTGTTTAGCATCCGAGACCCTGGGACTTCTGCGGTAGGAGAAGTCGACGTCGAAGATGGATTGCTGACTGGCGTACAGTGCTCTCAATCGTTATGACCCGCTCTCAGGCCCGTGCTCTTCTACCTAAAAGGCACAGCAAAGAGGCAGAACCATGAGGAGGAGATCGGAAGTTGGGAACATTTAAGCAAAACTGGTGTTTGGAAAGCATGTAAAGGCAGCCGCAAAGAAAGAGCTAACCCGTTCTTGCAATGCCTGCGGCTCTTTGTCGTATCCAGCGACATCCAGGCACTGCGAAAGCACGACGCGTTCAATCTATTACTGAGGTGCAAAAAGCCGGCGTTTGAGAGAAGGGGAGAGGGGAGGGGCGATCAACACATCGACTAGGAAAGCAGAAGAATATAGCGTTCGCCTTTTGGGCTTCGCTGTCTGCGCCGTTGCTCATCCCGGACATCTGACGTTCGCCCAAGGTCGCCGCCTAGCCCCAGTCGCCGCCCCAAACAACGGTTTTCTCCACGCTCGTATCCGGCTGAAGGCGAACTGCAGATGATCCCGATGCTTCAACTGCCGCCGGAGCTCGCACGACATTGCAACAACCGTTGGTCTTCGCCTTTAAGAACCCGGTGCCACTGCTAGCCCCGTGGTACCGCCGTCCCAGCCTGCCGACCCCGACACCGCCGTTCCCAGCCTTTCGAAAAAGATGCCAGACGCCGCAAGCCGCTCGCCGTCGCCCCGAGGTCAAAGAAATTTGCCGAACAGGAGAACGCTGCCCGTTACGATAGTGACTTTGTTTAGGAGACTGGGTCGTTGCTTGGCCACGGGCAGGCCCGTCGAGGAGGCAGTGCGAAACCAGGTTGTAAAAAATTCTTGCAATGCCTCCGATCCTCCAGGCACTCGAAAGCACTTGAGGTGCAAAAAGTGAGAGAAGGGGAGAGGGGAGGGGCGATCAACACATGGTGGAATAGCGTTCGCGTTCATGCGTAGGTGAATGCATAAGGAAACTCTTGGGTTCTGCCGACAAAACAGGAGAAACCTTTCTGGGATGCCGATTGGTGGAATAGATGCATTGACAAAACATTATGCACTGAGCACTACACACCAGGGCAATTCCGACATTGCAGAAACGTAACGCGAAGCACGCCATTCTATGATTCTATGGCCTTTCATTGGGCCTTTCCGAACGGCGACGGTTTCTGGAACTAGAAAAGAGACGCCGTGTCGACGCCGCGAGAAAACAGCGTTTCAGAGAAGGTCACTATCATAGACTTCGTTCGGCAAAACCATGCGCTTTTCGTCACCTAGGCACCTTTTAATGGAGATTACGCATCGATTTGAAAAACTGGAAGACTAAAACTATAACGTGTGTAAGCTGTATGCACTTATCCAAACGTTGACCAGTCGCTACCTACGTCTTCTTTAAAGCAGGAGCATGCGCGGCTTTAGGAATAGTAGTCGATTCGTAGTTCAATGGGCTCCACTAGGCATGAGAATTCTGCGCTGTCAATAAAAGAAGTGGGTCATACATAGAGCTCTATTTAACGCCAAAGAAATCGCAGCCGGTTCGTGGCGACCGTCGTACAGGCAAGCTGTGAGCGCGTGGCTGCATATGAGCGAACATCATCACCGTCATTTCGAGCATCATCAACATCACCATTTAGTATCGTCAGGGGGACCACAATCACCATTATTTTGTTTCAGATGCGAAGCAGCTTTTGCTCGGCTGCGTCCGGCGGCGGTGGTGGCGTCCGCGCTTCACCGCGCCTACTCTATCTCCAACTCTTCTCCTTTACGCAGGTGTTCGGTCGCCTTCTCTCCTCTGCTCCCTTGCGCCTGCAGCCGCGGCGCAGCCTCTCCCTCGCACTTGATGCATCCGCGCCGCAGCCACATACAGCCTGTAACCCACTCTCTCCTCTCCCTCCCCCATTTAATGTGTATATAAGCGCGGGCGCTCGGTCGGCTTCCGTCATTGTCGCTTCGCTCCCGTTCCGATGAGTTGTAACGTCAACGTCGGCGCCACTCGTTCACTCGGCGCTAACGGAAAGCAAGGCACAAACACAGCGTAATGATAACACAAACACTAAATGCAAACCGCACACACTAACGGAAACGACGACTGAACGTAACGGAAACTTGGTGTGGGCCCCCAATGCTGCTTCGCATCCCCACATGGTTCCATTGAGTGGGAGATGGTGTATTTTTTTAATTTTTTATTCAGTCCCCCCTCTGGTCACGTGACATCCGTGACATCTACTACTCCTACTATGACGACGGCGGCGGCATATGGTAGACTAAGACTCCGTTGCTTTAAAATTACATGGCAAAATGACGGAATGGCTCATTCATCAAGAAGACACATGAGAAACTACAAAGAAAAATGAAAACGGCCATTACGGTGAGACACGCGTGCGGCATGAGCTATAACCCACAGCAAATAAAAAATTCACAGGGTCCCTCACGCATCCGCCTCAGTCGCCCCGAAGGCAAGAGCCATCTTATTGAACAGATTTAGTTGAGTGTCCGCCACAACGTACGGACGCAGCCTGCCAGCCATTTCCTATGGCAGGCTGCTTCCAACTAATCTGTCTACTTTTTCTTCTAAGTCGATGCATTGAACCTCTCGCCTCCCCCTCCGAAAGCTTCCTGCAACTAACGTGGCTGTGAAATGCCTTCACGATCGGAGGCAATGTAAGCCTTCTGCACCTCGACTCGTTTTGTAGGGCATCCGGGATCGGCCCACCTTTACCAAGCCATGATATCATGGGGTGACGTCTCCATGTAACGCCACGTTGGGTTACGTCAGGATGATGTCATGAACATGTCATGCCGTGACATCATCACGTGATGATAATTTTTTCGTTACTTGTGTTGACGCGTCTGAACGCGGGAAACCGGTCAGTATTCGCGTTGGACGTGACACCTAAGGCTTTCGCCTTAACAAGTTACAACAAATCCAGCCAGGTCCACAACGTGAAGGCCATTGATACAAAGGAGCTGATGGCCTCTTTCGTTAGGCTGTTGCCTTACTATTTTTGCAACTATTTTCAAGTAGTTCAATATCTCCACGTTTTTCTAAGCATTTCTAGGTTTTGGAAGTATTTTCTAAGTAGTTCTGTACTGTATCAGGAATAAAACGTGGCGTGCGATTCCAGCATTAGTTGCTACTGTCATACATACATGGCGCGCGTTGGCTGTGAGAGATACTCCGACAGCACTGCTCGAAGAAACGTAATACTTCAAGTAGGGATGACGAAGCTTCAATTATTCATATGTGTAGTAGCTACGTAACCAGTGATAAAGCATTTACGGTTACGACGGAAGTCGCTTAGTATGATTCTCTTGCACAGATGAATGACATACCCGCCACAGTTCGGGGGCCGGAACTTGTATTTATTCTCTTTTAACCGACTGTGGTATGCGGCGCAAGTTCACGGTGAAGTTCTTTGCAAAGAAAAATAAATTCATCGATGATTGCGATACTACTGAGAGCGAATTCTGAGCGCAGTTTTGTGTTGGGAAAATGGGAACTGTGTTTGAACTTATGGCTATCCGCTGTCGCAGCAATGTTACATTCGTTACATATTGCCACAAAAACTGCCAGCGCTCGTGTACTACGCACACCGCTCTGTGCATTGCAGGCGTTCCGAACCAACCGGAACACCAACAGTGCCGTTAAGACAAGCGAAGTCAGCCGCGGTGCAGGTGTCTCCCCTGCATGCGCACGAGGTCCGACCGAGGAGCTAGCTCACGTGACGGAGGAAGAAAGCGAGGTTAAAGGCGAGCGGCTCGTGATATCGACGACCCTTCGCTCGCTGTCTTTCGTCCTCGTTCGCTCTATCGGTAATGGCGACGACCACGCCAACGGCAAACGCCGCTCAACGCAGGAACGTGAGCCTAAGAGCTGCGCTCTAAAATTCAAGTGTGGGCGTTAACAAGCGAATGGGTGGTGAAACGTGCAGTTTCGCTTGGAAACCAGATACAACTTTCCTATATCTTTACCATATCCTTATCTATGCTTAGTGGCTAAGTAGCTTTGCACAGGGCTTCCATGTGCAAGCAAACACAGTGGATTTACTGATAACCAAGCGCGCGCATTGAGGAATGCAATAGGAACGCAGCAATGGAGGCTAATAAATTGTTGATCTAGAGATTTCACAGAGCGTTGCTCTGCGCCTGTACTTGGCCAAAATTTTGCTATGAACCTCCTCACTAAAAAAAAAATTGGGGGACCCTTAAGCTTCGCCTTTAAGAGTTCAACGCTATAGCGAAATCCGGCCCCTAGTGCACACTTCAACCACTAAGTGCACAGTTATTAATGTGTGTTGTTACACACATACGCGCGCGCGCGACGTGGTGAGGCCAGGGAAACGGCCTTGATAAAAGTAGAAAGGCTCGTCAATCACGTTAACGGTGCAGAGCAGACGATCGACGACAACAACGCCCGACTCAAAGCGAAATGCATTTCCCAAGTCGCGATTACACTGTGTAGGACGTATACCTCCAGGTAAGTCTCATTCTGTCATGTTACAGATTCGTAATCGTCCACGTGCACTCCTCGATGCTATCGATGTTCTGCGGTGCTATCGATGTTCTGCGGTGCGGACTACGAATCGTATGATTTTTGTTTTGATGTGGCATGCTTGCAGTAGGAGCCGTGCACTTTAGCGAACAAACGTTTCCGGCGTGCGAAAAAGGGAAATTAAACGGCCATGGCACTGCTTCCTGAGAAGGTTAGAGTCAAGTCCTCCGTGCCGCTGGAGAATCACCCTCTGATTGAGACGCGAGGCAGCTAGCTGAGCTCTAACCACTGTGATGCAAGATGAACTGCTCGCCTCGTTGTTTCGGCTCTCGCGTCATGCTTGCAGTCTCTTTTAAATGCGAAGCATTTCTTAGCGAACCTCTGGAACTTTGAGCGTTTCTATCTACGTATCTATCTATCTATCTAGCCGCCAATGTATGGGTGCTCTCATGATCGCCTCCTTAACTTGGTGTAGACCAAAATTTGGATGGGAGGGTAGGAGGATTTGACGGATATGATTGCGGGTCATGACATGAATAACGTTAAAAGCCTGTCGCGTACGTCGTCAAACCCTTTCCACCAGACACGTTTGACACATACCCGTTTACTACGGGCCGCGGTGTACGGGTATGCGCCACAGGTGATTGACAGTTTATATCTACCCAGGAACGGCAAGAACAGACATTGGTAACTACTTAAATGCTAGAGCGTTAAGGAAAACTAACTTCGGCAGCGCTGACTCAAAGAATGAAAAGAACGAAAATTAGGATCCCAGCAGGAATTGAACTCAAGCATTCTGCGTGGCAATCAGGTATTCTACCACTGAGCCACGGAAGGTCTATAAACTGGTTTGGAAAAACAGCCTACGCAGGCGTAATATCGGTGCAACGTTAGTTGTGGTTGTGGTGCTGGCTATCTAATTTTACAAGAAAGCAATAAACATTACATATGTACTTACGATACAGGCGTCATATCAGACTAACGTCTGTGGTTCCTGTGTTGGCTCAGCTTATATAGCAGTGTAATAAACATTACGTTTTTATTGCTATGATTCAGCAAGCTATATTGACGCATTGCTCGACCCCGGAGGAATACATTAACGAAAGTTACATATGATATCCACATCACCGCACCGTACAGTGCACTTCGTCCACCAGAACGACGCAGTGTCCTCTTCATTTCTTACGAAGCTGGGCGATGGCCTCATGCTGACCGAGGATGATGCCAGGTTGATTGACAGCCGCTTTGTAGACTAGGCTACGTAGGGCACATAAGCCCAGGTAGTCTACGAATACGACAAACACCATCCACTGGTGTTGGTCTACGAAGCACTATCCAGGCCTACCAGCCTCGACGGCCTATATATACCAACGCGAAGGGTGACTTCAAGTTCCGACATGTCGCCGGCACTATCGACGGACAATTTGTCGACGAAGTGGCCAAAGCATCGACGATTTCCAACAGCTGTACTATACCTCATACTTCACTACACATGAACCCTTCTTCTCCGCGATCACGACCGGATCCGATAACAAGCCATGACCAGCTGCTGGTGCTCACTGATCACGGTGATGATGCCCTTCTTCAAGAACTGTCAAGAACTTCTTGCACACATGCCCACGGGTTCGTGAAACGTGCGCGCGTTCTCGGGACACGTATAAGCACTACATATCAGCTTACCGCTTCTGGTGTTGGTAATACGCTGCCATTGGCAGCGTTACCCAACCGTAAACAACTGGATATATAACACATATGCGGCTCTTCAACATATATATGTGTGTGCGCATAAAATTTATACAAACCTCTAGCGTCATTTTGTAACGTGTCGCTCAGTAAAAAAAGTTACTCAGTAATAAAAGTTACGCCACAGTCACCTTCCCGCTGCATGCTTCGCATAACAACGACTCCCGGTGTACGTGGGATCTGCCGAATTTTTTTATAATATCGACTTGACAGGCGTATAAAACCTGCTGCGCGAACGTGGCTAGAGAATCGCACAAAGTCAAAAGGTGGTTAGTTCAAGGTTGCAATTGCAAAGCATGTAATACGTGCCAGTTATATTTAGCGGCTTATATATATCGCCTTAATAAAGTGACATAAACAAAGCAAACCTGCAGAACGATGGCATAGCTTGCTGAAAATGCACAGACATCCGTTCCGGCGTGATAAAGCATCCTTCCCGACGCGTGAATTGCTGGTGCCGAACTTCTGACAGTGTGCCGAGTTCAAGTGAATTCAACCAACTGCCCAACGCCTGGTATAACGCGAGTGTGAACGCTCAGCAACGGCGGGTAGGTCTCACGAACCCGGAATCAAAACACAATGTTGTTCCACCTACAACCGTAACTGGACTTTCACAATGCGATAAGACAGCGAGTAATCACTGCTGTAGTCGCTGCGTGCATGCGCCGAGTTACGTACTGATTCATGCTGTGGAATCGAATGAAAGCGATGAACTCAGCCAAAATTGAAGGCGAGACAGCGCTGTCAGCTATCCACGCTTGCCGCCTTTATTTCTCGTGTGACATGCCCGAGAACGGATACAGTTTCACACGTTAATCGCGTGCCTTGGTGTTGTCTGCGCTGTTGTGGCAGGCCACGGCACAACAATACTTCAGACCTCGCTTGCGCTTCCGCGGGGTCGCCTCTGCCAACGTGGAAATGCTGCTTCAAACTGCAAGCCTCTCGGTTCAGCGTGCCAAGCTGTCCGCACGGCGCCCCAGTTCCCCGCACCGACTGAGAACGCGCGCGCACGCGTGTTCTCGCTGCCGACAAACGGGCTGACCCGGCCGCGCATGCACCCAGTTGCACCAGAGCCTCTCTCCAGAGGCGCAGCGCGGCGCTGTCGTCGTGCCGCAAACTTGAGCTTGGGTTCCCTATAGCTAAAAGTATATCTACTTTTAGCTCGCCCCACATAAAAAAAGCGTTTTTCAAGAGAATATGTGAAAGACACATGTATATGCACAACATATGTGGAACAAACTTGAACGGGCACCAGAAAGAAAAACGATTTTTCCGTTTTACAAAATTACAAAATTACTATTTTCTAATTTCTAAATCACCACGCTCGCCCGGACAAGACTGTCGGTAAGTGAGTAAACGCGCAAAAAGATAAATGCGGGTGGCAACGCTACCTTGAAATTAGCACAGCAGACGCCGTGACATCTTAGATTCTGACAGCGTCTAATCAGGGCTACGTAGTTCCTGATTACTAAAAATGAAGTACATTGCTATAGACTTAACATACCGAGTGTCAGGAAACTTTGTAGAGCAAATATTCCCCAAAGACGACAAATACAATTTGAAATCCGTGACGTCGCGCGCAGAGTTTCGGTGCGAAACTTAGAAAATGGAATTTCGACCTTCATTTTCTCGTCTTATAATAAACATATTATGGCGAAATGAATGACGTTCGAGTTCTTAGACTACACCTTATCAGTCTAAAACAATTCAGTTCTTCACTATAGTGTCCATTTATGAACCGAGCAAAGTCCAAGCCCGCCCCGACCCGTGCCCGCCACCTCCAACCCGGGCCCGGCCATAAGCCCGGAGCTTCAGGCCTGAGCCCGGCCCGGGCCCGTCGTGAAAACTACTTTACCCGGCCCGGGTTTCCGGGTAGGCCCGAGCGCGTGCAGTGCTCCAATGTAGTGTGGTAGAAGAGTAAAACAACAACCAGGAGTCACAGAAACGCGAATTCTGTAACCAGGCCTCACACAACGCGAATTGCGCAACGAGGGCGTTGTTGAATGCTTCCAGCCCATTACAAAGGGATCTGCCATTAATTCTTCATCGTCATCAGCCACAGCGCCAACAAGGTGAACATAATGTCTTACAGGTATTTAGCGGGTACCACGGTTCCCAGCAGAATGGCGAAAAATTGCATAGTGGCTGCTTCGCTTCTTCACAAAAGTTATAATTTATAGCTTAGTGGGTTCCTCGCAGTGCACTCCTATTGGTTGCCAAGGAAGCTCATGGGCTCCCGTGATCCATTTCCTCAGGATCTCAATAAAGGTAATTCCCAATCTCTCAATGTTTCTCTCGTTAACGTATGCTAAAAAGCGTGGCGGAAGAGTTCAATAACGACCGGGCGTCACGCAATGCGAATGACGTAATTAGTGGGTCTTTTAAAGCTTCCAACCCATTACTAAGGGCTCAGCCATAATAATTCATCGTCATCAACCGTCGCATCAACAAAGTGCACAAGGTGCCTTACAGATGGCACCTCGCTTTTCCGCAGAATGACGAATAATGTCGTGGTGGGTGCTTCCCAACTTCACATAAGTTATGATTTGTGGCGTAGAGGGTACGTTGCTAGTGTACTTGTATTAGTAGCCACAATAGAGTTTAGAACGGGCTCTAGAAATGCCGCTCTTCCTGCTTTCGCTGTGGCTGTGCTGCGCTACCCGCGCAGGCCCGGCGTTCTTTTTTTTTGTTTGGAAGCCGATTGACGATTATTCGCAAAAACGGCAGCAGATGCTCGACGGGATGTGACTGGAACACAGACAAAAGTATCACAATGTGCTTGTGCCCCTAATAATGAAGGCGAGCGTAGCCAAATTTCGTAGACAGTCGAATGCCGGACGGACCCGCGGTGGTGCAGGAGCTAGGTACTGCCACTCGATCTTGTACTTTTAATGTTATTTATTTATTTATGTATCTATTTGTTTTTATATGCCGCAGCCCTAACTGTGAGCCGTAGCATATGCAAATATGTACTCACCTATGCAACTACTTTTTTTCACGAGAGTGATCGAGCGCGATTAGTCACGAGTGGTTAGATTGCGCGATTTGAGGAAAATAGTTAATTGATTTAGCTTGCGTTGTACCTCACCATAGCTATTGCATTTGAATGGAAGAACAATCTATTCAGCACGACAAGTCAATGATATAGAGTACCTTACCATAGCAGAGAGATATGCAGCAATACCTATAGAGAATTATCAAGGTGACGCTTGTCTTACAAACAATTTCAAGAACTATGGGTACTCTACCATGGCAGATTGTAGACTAGTGAACTTATAACGCACTGTACTGTGGGTGTAGAATAATTGTGGACGATTTACAGTGCTATGTGCACTCGACGATAAGAGGACAGTGGGCCGTCCCGGAAATAAATATGATTGTATTCTGCCAATTCCTGTACTGTACTGTTTAGAAAAAGTTTATTTATGCTATGTACAGAACAATGACTTGATAAACATTCGCGTGCTCATGGGCACATTCACGTTTGCGTAGCGGTGCTCAATGACAAGCATCATTATCTGATAGTAAACAAAACGGTAATTAGGAAAGCGGGATGAAGGTGTGGCACAATGCACAAATTACACAATGTGTAGTTCTGCGTGTGCGTATACATATATATCGCGCACATGAACCTTGTGGTAGATGTGAACTCTACATGAGTTACATATGATGTTTATACAAACAGGACCCAAGGATAAAACACAGAAGTGCTCCAAAAATTACCCGAATGTGGGTCTTAGCACCACGTCGCGCGAAAGAGAAGCGGCACCATTTCGTTTTCTCTTTTTACAAATGGGCATGACCAGTGGCACAGGAACTCCAGCTCCTCGGAGAGGAAAGCCAGGGCCTTACGCATCATGCGCCCCGGTATGCGCCACCATGGAAGCCGGCGGCAATTCCTAGCAAGGGCTCCGCAGCGGTTCCTCCACAGGCTCAAAAGCCTTGCCACTGTCAAAAGTGCACCGAAGAGTCTTCATAGGAATGTTCCACCTGACACGAAATCTCGGACGCCGTGACCCCGAAATCCGGTATTGACAGCACGCCGAAAGAGACGCACTCCCACGCACTCGACTGTCGCGTGGCGGTTGCTTTCCACTGGGGAACAGTTCCAACACGTAGAGACGTGCACCATTTGCCGACGCTAGAGATGATCACGTGTCGGGAGCAATCCCCAGCCTAATTTCCAATCAAGTTCACGAAGATGTCCTGGCATTGTGGCCGCAGCTATGTCTTTGCACTCCGTATGTCGCACTCTGGGTCAGCGGTGCTGATGCACCAAGGGTCGCAGAAGTGCGGCCATTTTGTCGACCACCTTATTTATCTGCGCTAACATCGGCCTCTGGGCACGCAGCTCTAAGGCGCCTTTGAAATGCCACATTCGCTCTATATATCAACGGTAATTCCGACAAATGCGGCCCTCGGTTTGTGGTGCTCGCCGGTATCAGGACACGCAGCGATGGTACGTGATAGCGACGCGCCAGAGCCTGTGCGGGCGCACTGTCGTTACTTACAATCCGCATTAAAGACCGAAGCGGTAGGATAGATGCTGCGATGGAGACGTCGGGAAAGGCGACGCCGTCATGGTCTCGCCTTCCTTCCAGCTTAGGTTGTCCTAACGACATGCGCGACAGGAGTTCAGTGCCGCCTGAGCAGAAGAGCGAGTTGATATAGCTCAGTACTTTTCTGGAAATGCCTAGAGGATGTTTGGTGGTGTGAAAAGTATATTAAAATGTCCCTAGAAAAACTGACTGGGTGAAGTAACGGCATTCCAAGAGCGGGAAGTCAGAGTGTGCCGCAGCTTTTATATCAATTCGTAAGGTTTGTACAAGGGATATCCAGATATCCTCATTTAAATCGAGCATGTTAGAGGCGACTCCTAGTATTGTAATTATAGGAACCACTGGAATGGTGACATGATGTTTATACGAGTGTTTGGGTTGCCAATAAAAAATGCTTGATTTTTGAAAAGTTTAACTTTGCACCTGATATTGTACCGAATTCATGGAAGGCATTGAATGCATGTTGTAGTGATTTCTCGTTGGGCATAAAGGGCAATATCAACCGCGTACGCACTAGCATTAACGTGACTGTCACCTGGTAGTGGCAAACAGCGGATCTCGGGTCGCTGTCTATTGTTCAGACATAAGACTCAATGCCCAAGAGATATAGAACTCGAAAAGCACGCCGTAGTGCAAAAGTGCTGCTGGAGCCACAATGTGTACGCTATCTTTTACGTCTCATAAAACACGCCCCCAATAATTGTTCCAAGAAACCTTGCGAGTTTCACATAAGTACTTCTTTATCGTGTGACCACCAAATATGCCGGTAGAGCGTTATGAAGCCATGCTCCGTGGAAAATGTTCCATTTAATTTAATTTTTATCAGAAATGTCTCTTGAGTTGTCAACAACGTAATATGATGTGTGAATTTTTACTCTAATGTGGTTTGGAACATTTTATTTCCCTGCAGAATTCCTACTTTTCTAAGCAAGCTGAAAACGTTTATCGCTTTTTATAAAGCCTATAATATAGTGTTCAGTGTTCTTTAGCATAACTTACATCGCTCGACCCGGTTCGCCTATAGTTTGTGAATAATAGGCCTGTATGCGCAGGAAAGCATGTGGGCACGCAATTTATTAATGCGAAAGCCTTAAATGCCTCATAAAGCGCGGAAATTGACCGTCGGTGTCTTGCTTCCTAAGGCGTCAAGGACGAGTGCTGCAAAAATCATCACGTGATGACGTCACGAATGACGTCATTATGGCGCACAGATCGCAAAATTTTGTGACGTCTGGTGACGTGACGTGATACCGTTGATGCGCTCTCCTTTGGGCGGCGAACAAAACAGGGGAGCGCGCGACCTCAAGAGAAGAAAATAATGACATTGCTTCGCAGTGGCACGTGAAGCCACGGCTCGTGTTTCCTGCTGGCGTCAGTTCCGGTTCAGCCGTCTCGTTCCTTTGCTCTTGTGGCATAAGGCTACACCGCCATCACATGACATCGTAGCCTTGTCAAAGGTGGTGTGATCACGGAAACAGTGCAAAACCAGGTTAGCTGTTCCGATCCCGGAGGCAGTGCGAAACCACGGTAGGTGCACAAAGCTTTCGGAGGGTGGCGGGGCAGAATGAATGCATCTGGATCCTACGTGACCGGCCAGTCATGCCGGCTTGCTAATACTATCTATCTATCTGGCCGCCTACGTCTAGGTGCTTTCCTGGTCGTCTCCATAACTTGTAATATACCAAAGTTGGCTTACCAGCGGATCAGTGTATGACGAACACGATTCACTGGTCATGACATGGATATCGCAGAATACCTGTCGCATACGTCATGAGACAGTTTATCTCAGTCACGTGCGGCACGTACCCGCATACCAGAGTTCATGTTATGTGGGTATGTGCCACAGGCGATATAAAGTCTCAACCAACACAGTAACGGCGAACATGCATATTGACACGCAAGGGAAGTGATAATAATAAGAATTCTAGGAGATTTATGGCCGAAAACCACGATATGATTATGAGGGACGCCATAGCGAAGGGCACCGGAAGTTTTGGGGATCTGGCATTCTTTAACATGCACCGAGAGCACACGTTACACGGGCATCTTTTTTCCATATAAATGCGATCGCCGCGGCCGGGACGAACCCGTGACCTTCGTTCGGGTCAGCAGCCGAGCACCGTAACCGCTACACCACCGTGGCGGATGCAAGGAAAGTGAGGGAGCTGACGACAGAACACCCCTGGAAGACGCTCAACTACCATCGACCCTTCCACGTGGTCCGCACCGTGGACCACGTGGATAAAAAAAACAGGGTCAATGCTTCCCTACAATAGATCTGCCGAGAAAACCAGGTTTCTCATCATTACCGGTGACTTCATTGTTTTATCAAGACCCAACAACGCCTGCTCGCCATACCGGGTGAATGACGGCTTGGATGTAGATAGGGCATCAAAAGACCTCGCTGCCACATCAAGGACAGGAGGCATCATAGATAATTTCATCGTAAGGGGCATCGACGATTTCCACCTCACTACACTTAGACATTTCGTAGCCAGGATCACGAACGGGTCTGATAAGAAGTTCGGTACAGCTGCTGGTGCTCACTGATCACGGTGATGATGACCAGGGCTCTGTCTACAGGCCCAGACCTGGGTGGAGCCGCTGGATTGATTGGCGGGGCCTTCAGCACCGCTTTCTTTTTCCTCAGGAGCTGAATAAAGTTCATACTTACTCACTCACTCATAAACTGTCAAGAACCCCATCTACACATACATCTTCGTGAAACGTGCGTGCGTTATCCATCATAACGATAAGTATAACAACTGTAACGCAACTCTAACAACTGCAACTGTGACTGTAACGTACATGACGTGCGTCTGCGCGAGCCACTCGGCTGCGTACCAAATCTCTAGGGAAACTTTCCTGAATGAAACTTAGTTACGTGCAACGCTTGTCCTGTGCATCTTTGTTCCTTCTTTGTCCTGTTCGGATTCGCGCTATCCAGTATTGAAGTATATAAGCACTATATATCAGCTCACCGCGTCTGGTGTTGGTAACACCCATGGTGCTGTTGGCATCGTTACGCAATTGTAAACAACTGGTTATATATACATATGCAACTCTTCAACATATGAGTGTGCGTATATCACTTCCACGTTTCAATAGTGTTATTCCGTTACGTTTCGCTGAACGTGAAAAATAACGCCACAGTCGCCATCCCGCGCGTGCTTCGCATAAGATCGATTCCCACGGTACGTGGGATCTCTCGAACTTTTTGAGTTAGATCTGTTTATAAAAAGTTTATTTCATCATTGGACGCTACGAACACTCCGAAACAGTGCCTATACGAAAACGGCATTAACATACACAAGTGACTAAGCACAATATACATTAAACGTTTTAACAGAAATGTCCAAGTCCACATGGTGTCCCCAACAGATGCTACTAAGGACTAACATACACACACTTATTACAATATACACAATGTACATGGCGATGTATATATACAATATACATGATTTAGTGAACATGCCAGGAAATATGTACAGAACAAGTTATGAAATATCTAATTTGCATAAATGTGCAGTGTTAGCATGAAATGTGTATATACAAGAACCAACACGCCTACGGGGACGTGCACACGGAAATATTCAATAAAAAAATATTATATGCAATAATAAATCACTGTCTGATAACGACAAAGCTCGGAGCCTGGCAATACTTCTGGCGGAATTCAAAAACATGGTGGACTTGGACAATGTCCACAATAAGGGGTTTGACAACCAAATGAAGAACATGCGTTTGAGAATGATTATGGCTGGAAACAATAGCTTCATTTCGCAATGAGCATATATGTTTCTAATACTTTATCGTTCTGTCACCGAAGCTTGGTGGCCGAGTATAATTGTATGGAACTGACATATTCGAACATCTGTAAGCGTGAAAATGGAAGCTCCGCATAAGTAACGATCAAAGCCTTAATACGCTTTCATGCCGATCGATTGCCAAATGCGTCTTGTTTAATCTAATAATCCGTAAAATATTTATAATCATTCTAACACAAAAGAATTTCAAGAACTCAAACTTTGTTGAACAAAATTAGGCCTCATTTTGTTCCGTGTCAAAAGAGTCGAAATTTGAATACACAGTGAAATACATATTTCTGCGAAATCAACATGCCACGATCTATACAAGGAAGTACTTCATGCACCCTTTGCGGCAGTAAAAAATCATTGCTTAATATGGCCTTTATGAGCGTAATTCTGTTATGAGCTCACAACAATACAGACGTTTTCACGCGCCATAGCTGTCGCTGTCTGAGTACACAAATCTTAGTAAACAGTGGAGCCGCCAAGCAAGCGCCACCACTTGGTCAACGCAGACTTGGCGTTCACAAAGTGGTGATCTTTATCATCGTTATTAATGTTCTTTTCTCCTCTTTCAGCTTTTTTTCTTTATTTCTTTCTACATCTTCTTCTTCCTTTTATCTTTCTTTCTTTCTTTATCTATTTATATACAGCTCTCTCTCTCTCTGAGTGCTTTCCCTTAACACTCACATTACTCATCCTCACCTTCACTTCTCTTTCCAACTCCATGCTGTTCTCTACTGTACATAATTACGCTATGGATTAATCTACCTCCTCCTCATGTCCCTCCTACTCCCCCTAACATCACTTCTCACTTTCACTTCTTTTTCCTATCCTCTTGCTGAACTATACTATACAAGGATATATCATACTTTACCCCTCTCTCCTCTTCCAGTTCCTTTCTGCTCACCCTTTCCCATCCCTTCGCTCAGGTATATTATACAAGGCTATGCCTTCCATTACCCTCCCCGTTTCCTTCCTCCCGACTTTGACATAACTCCTAGTTACCCTCACTTTCCTTCCCCACCAGCTTGATGCGCTATATTTCGAAAGGTTGTGCTATGCTAGGAACTGCTTGGCACACACCCAGTCTGTGGCGCATATGCTATACTATACAAGGGTATGTCATGCTTTGTTCTCTCCTCCTTTCCTTTGTCCTCACTTTTACGTGACTCCTATATTTCTCACTTCTCTTTCTCACCCTCTCGCTATACTATACTATGCACGCCTATACTATGCTAGGCGCTGATTGACGCATAGATGCTTTCAGAGGCGCACATTCACCGAGTTTTCTGTCCGCGACACCAGCCTTACTCCGAGCTTAAGCAGTACGCCTGTTAACAGAAGCACGGTATGAGCCGAATCGAAGCCAGGCATTCTCTGTGGTCTCCATATGTTTCACAACAGGGACAGGCCAGTGCTTCAAAATGCTTGGGGAAAAGGCTCTGTAGAGGTGGCATTTTATCAGGGAAGCTGTATACGGTTATAGTCGATTACAACCTAAAATAAATGTAAGCTCCAGAGAAATTTGCATATATGCAACATCCAATTACAGTGTGTCATTTCACTGACGTCATTAAGCTTTTCGTAATTCAGGCGAGTGATCTTTCCATAGAGACAGGTCTTAGTGTCCCTATCTTTTGGTAGGAACGATTCGGCAGATCCCACTACTTTTGGGACTTGATGTTATCTCTGTTATCACTTCGGGTCAAGCGTTCCGAGTTTGACCGACTTCTTTGTGCATTTTGAATATTTGCAGGTATATCGTGGGCAGGCCAGTAGGGAGTAATAGTTTCCAGGGCGGTGGGGGGGGGGGGGGGCACTTGCTGAAAGCCTTCGCTATTTAAGGAAACTGCCTATTTGTTTAAGGAAACAACAATTTTTTTAGGGGGGGCGTTCCTAACCCTGCCCTCCCCCCCCCCTCCTTTCCCACTACGGGATCGATAATGGGCTTACCAGGCACGTCGACTACACTAACGCATAAAAGGTCTGCTGTAGTCCGACGTGGGGTAGGTACTCACCACGGATGTCCGTTTTATCGAAATAAAGTGCACGCTACGGTGCGGTCATGTGTGCATCATAAAAGCGGCTTTTGCCGTATTCCTCAGATTTAGCAATGGTTAACCATACCTTGGCGAGTCATAGGATTTAATACGTAATCTTCATTACATAGTTACAAGCGCCAATAGCACACTGCAACGATAGTTTACGTTGCCGCGATATGGCGCCCTTATATGGTATTTTTGGTAGCCAGTTTAAAGTTCATAGGTAGAAAAACAGCACAAACCAGAGGATTAACACAAGGAAGACACGGGACAGAGTGTTAATCGTCTGGTTAATCGTGTTAATCGTGTTAAGAGTGTTAATCCTGTGTTAATCGTCTAGTTTGTGCAGTTTTTCTACCTATGAACTATGCATCAACAACTAGCCGCCTAGCAAATGTTATTGCAGTTTCAAGCACTGGTGTAGCTCTGTGCATAAATACTCTACTGCCACGCAGAAGGCAAGGGTTCGATTGGGGCTGAAACCTTGATTTTCAATCTTGGCGCCCCTTTGATATTTCTTCCCCGAAAACGCTGCTGACGGCTGCCCCGCATTTGCTGCAACGCAAGCTTCATAACGCGATCGCGTAAGCATTTTGGAAGTCTATTATCACCATTGCTGGGTTGCTACAAACTGTGAATCACCTGTGGCTCATACCCGCATTCTGCGGGCCATGGTGTACGGGTATGTGCCACAGGTGACTGTAGGAAAGGGTTTCATGATGTGCGCCATAAGTATCTCACGCTGTTCATGTAATGACCTGCTCATCGTGTTCGACATACAATAATTCCCTCTCATGAAAATCCTGGTATGTTTAATGTTAAAGAGACGACCATGAGAGCGCCCAGACGTAGGCGGATAGATAGATAGATAGATAGATAGATAGATAGATAGATAGATAGATAGATAGATAGATAGATAGATAGATAGATAGATAGATAGATAGATAGATAGATAGATAGATAGATAGATAGATAGATAGAAACGGTCAAAGTACCCTAGGTTCGCAAAGCAATGCTTGAAATTTATAACTTGAACTTCCTGGCAAATTTCGACAAAGATTCCTACATTGTTTCTAGAGCGAACGTAGGGACGACAAACTGTTCATTCATTTATATCCGTAGTATATACATATACAGCGAAAGTGACGGAAATCGCACAGCATCACTCTCTTGCGCGAATGAATGGCAGGCGCGCCGCAGTTCTTGGAGCGCAACTTGTCTTCATTCGCAGATTGTAAGCGACAATAGGTTCTGGCCAAAACTGCGTGCGTCGATAGGGTGTATACAAAAAGTAGCCAGGACAAAACGGAATCCGAGTGTGAGGGGCGAGTGCCTGGCGAGAACAAGAGTTGCCAGTTCCGATAATAATAAGCGAATTTGGGCTTCTTTTTTCGCTGAGTCGCTCGTAAACTTCCGAACCGTATGGCAAGTTTTTTTTTTTTTGGGGGGGGGGGGGGGGGCTTAATGCATTTTGCCAGCAAACATGGTCATCTTAGTGGTCGCGAAGTTCACCAATGGCGTGTTTGTCGATGACTTTGAGTAGCTGAATGTTGAAGTCAAACAAACGTTGGAGGAATCAAAAGAGTAACTTTTATCATGCACCGGCAGACGTGCATTTTGCCGAATACAGGCTACCCTGGAGAAAATGTCAACAAGTAAATCTGTGCTTTCCTTCATAGTTGCGCATTATTTCGGTCTACAAAATAATTACAGTGTTTCATTCAACTCAGCTTCGTGTTTGAGTGACATTTTTTGTTATAGTTAAAGATATTTTCAAAAATGGGAAAATTTATTGAATTTACGCTTCTCTTGACCTTCTTCGCGAAAGTTGCGCCGCTTTTTTAAAGCTTATTTTGTGATGATTATTGCTCGTGAGCTCGGTAGCATCTGGCATCTCTCGCGCGCACGCGTCTCCCCGCGTGTGTTTGTGACGTAGGTGTACTCTCGCAGCCAATCACACTGGCGTCTGCGGGCGTCGTAATCGCTCCAACGCTGTCACGTTCATTGAGCCGCAGGGGTACGTCCGAGGAACAGCTAGATTACGAGAATACGAGGAGAGATGCCGATAGCAGCGGGAAAGCACGCATCCGAGTCGCCGCAAGAGTGAGCGACAAGACGACGGCGATGACGCTGTCGGTCATTTCGCCGCTGCTAACACCAATAAACAATACCTTGTGCAGCTGTAAAACAGACTGTATGGACGCTCCCTATATATTTCTCGAAAGAAACTAGAGCAAGTGACAGTAGTCAGCAGGTTCTTCATGTGGTTTACGTGCGGAGTCCATTATAGGTCTCACTTATGACTCCCAAGAGCCTGTGACTCTTGCTGGCTTGTATTAGCTCTCCGTTAAATGATATGCCAGAAGGGGACATTGTTGGCTTCCTGGTAGAGGCCACGACTGTGCACTTTCCACGTGAGATCTCCGGTAGTTATTTACGAAGATAGCGTATTATCATTGTGGCTACCTTTTGAAGCCAAATGTTCAAGTCGTGGCACATCGGACGTCCAAATAAAGACGACGTCAGCATAGGCAGAAAGTCGTGCGCCGCTTGTCTGCTTCTCGGCTAGTCTAATGAGGCTTAGCCCCACCACGGTAGTCTAGTGGTTATGGCACTCGACTGCTGACCCGAAGGTCGTGGCATCGAAGACCGGCCGCGGCGGCTGCATTTTCGGTGGAGGCGAAAATGTTTGAGGCCCGTGTACTTACATTTAGGTGCACGTTAAAGAACCCCAGGGGGTCGAAATTTCCGGAGACCTCCACTACGTCGTCTCTCATAATCATATCGTGGGTTTTGGACGTTAAACCCAGATATTAATATGGTCTAATGAGGCTTAGGTTGAGCAGCCTCTAGCTCTACTTCTCCTTAACGATTAGTCAACGGTTAGTTTTCATCTTTAGCTAGAAGCTTGTTGCACTGGTTGTCGCTTACTGCAATGTCGACGTCGTCTGAGGTAGCCCTTCTTCTTCCGAGGCAGCGATGTGAGGCACTGCGGCTTTTCTTAAACGCTTCATGACAGCAAGAAGAAATGTCGTCGAGATGTGCCTCGTGGACTAACCCGAACATAACCCAGCTTGCAAAGTGCGACGTAGTAGCGTACGCCTCCGGGCTCCCCCTCCAGAGCACAGCAAATACTGCTTGCGCGGTTATACAAAAGATTGCGAAAAAAGACAGTTACGAAACGATTTTACGGCTTCCTTATCTCGGACAAGAAAATAATAAATTTGGCATGTTGCCATTCATCTACTATGTAATTCTTTTTCGAAATTTACCTGCGCGCACGCAGTAGTTTTCAATCGAGCAAGCGTAACACTTTGTCGCGAACATGTTGGTGCTCCCGTCGCGACGCGACGGCGCGATGGAGCTCGTTTGTCGCTGTCACTCGTCGCCGTCGCTCAAAGCTCGCGTGCATGCGGGTGGGTCTTCATGATAGCTTTGCGGCACATGTTTTCACGGTCATCGAGCTAGATCTTTTCCCGATCGCCTGCGCGTGCAACATCATGCATGAGTAAGACATGTTGGTGGCGAGTTGGTTGAAACCGACGGGGCACATTTTAGCTCAAGCTATGCAAGAAAGGCACGAGTAAAAAGCAGGAGAAATCAGACCTTTCTGCGCCCTACTACTTTTGCGTGCATGCTACCACTTCAACACCATGCATGCTCATTTCTCTTGTGAGCGTGTGTTTCCTGCAGTACAAGCAGTCCTAGGAATCTACAAACCTCACTTGCAAACGTTTAAATATTCGTAAACTTGTCAGCGCTGTCATTTTCAAACGTTCTCATAACTGTCAATGTTTCGCTTGGAGGGCAAGACTTTAAATTTTTCAGAACCCTGCGTTTTTGTAGGCGTTTCGACGCGCTGTTTCAGCAATATTGTAACTGAAGTCATCACATAATACGTGCGTACCTCCGCATTTTACAATCGCAATCTATATATTCTCAACCGGTACCATTCGGTATATCATTTTATGCACACGCCAAACCAGCGAACTGTATTTTGGTCGCAGACAGTAAGGCTTTCATTAAAAAAAATCACCCTGCATATGCATGTCCATAACTGACTCCCTTGGAGCAAGGGAGTCATCTATTTCATGCAGGAGCGCCGACCAGAGTATTGCGATTACTTTTAGGAAAAAAGGTGATCATCGGCTGCCACAAAGAGAGTCAGGTAGACGTGACTCTCTTTTGACTCTTTTTTTAACAGTGTACTGGACCCTTCGTCGTTTCACGCTGATTGAAAATTTCGTTATTGCAACTTCGCTTCTATCTTTCTGCAGTTGGCTAAAACATAGTAGCATCTGGTGATCAGTAAAAACCTGTAACGCGCCAGTGAGTATGATTTACACGGATCTCTGAAGGGATCTTTCCGGGAAATTATTTAAAACCTCTTCGCTAATTTCCGAGTACAATAAGACCTCTGATTTCACTCACACAACTGAATTCGGGGACTTTTCGCGCTAATACTATTATTAAATCTCATATTTAATGTAACCTTAATTTCATTGTCTTTCTTTACTGCGGCGTTTTGTTTCGGTTTTACTCTCGCAGGCTTGTGCCAGCTTGGACCCAGGAGTGCAGCTCGCGCTCTTCCAGCAAATCCTGCGGGCGGCCAAGGCCAGTGGAACCCTGGACGTAGGACCCCAGCCATAGTGCGCCTTAGATTCCCCTTTACTTTGAATAAAGTTCCACTATCTCTCTCTCTCTCAGAGGGTCTCTCTTGGAGCTTGCGTCTGATCTCCCGCACCGTCTGTCAAGAAGAACATCTATCATTAGCATGTCTTCTCTCTTATTTGTAAGGCAGTTCTTACCCTTTTAGGCGTCGTCATTCGGCTATAGAGAGACTTTAAAGTGTAATATTTTAATGCGTATTTTATAGCTCAGTGCTTCTCTCACTGATGCCTTCTCAGAACTTTTGAAAATGATGTTGGTATGAACCTTAGCCTCCTAGTTTAAAAAGAAATGATAGGGAAACTTGTGCCACTCTTGTCAGTAAAACAAATAACCTTACTTGAGAACCTTGGTACAGTTGGCTCCATTCGCACTCCGCTACGTGCAGGTCATTACAGTTCGCTGACAAGGCAGTTTCCTTGAGCGGCCGCAAGCGGGAAAGCCGCTACAGAAATCAGTGACAGCTTACCACAGGGGCATAGCCAAGGGGGGGGGGGCTTCAACCCCCCCCCCCGAAATTTTACAGTTTTGCTTGGGTATATAGGCACGCACTCATAGAAACGCACGCACGAACATACATAAAGTATGGTTGAACCCCCTTCGAAAAAAAATTTCTGGCTACGCCCCTGGCTTACCACTATAACGTAGTGCAGCTCGTAATACTTTCAATCATTGTCCTTATTTGCTACGACGGCGGCTGCATTTCTGATACGGCAAAGTACAATGAACACATTTGTGCTTAGACTTTGCATACACGTTACAGAATCCCACTTGGTCGAAACTAATGCGGAGTCTACTTCGATGACGAGCCGCATAATCATGCCGTGGTTTCCCTTGAATCCCCAGCAACTGTTATTAGTGAACCGCTCACCTTTTCTGCGAAGCACGACCCGTAACGGTTCCATTGAGGCTCCAGTGTTTGGATGACTTGCGCTGTCCTCTAGTATAGCGCATTCTAGACGGAATTGTCGACCATTTTACGGACGAAGCACCTTAGGGTCTCGGCTTGTCGGCGTCTCATGTCGTGGACACGGTAAATCAAGTTGTCAAACTATGGTAAAAACAAGTGCAGAATCAGTCAAAGCCGATTCAGAATAAACTAACACGATTTAAACTGATTTGTACTAGAGGAATAACCAAGATTTAACCGCATGTATTCACAGAAAGTTGTTAAATTCCGTCTCAAAATTGGTTTCAAATACCAAGCGTTCTGCTGTAAAGCATACTTCGTAGCACACTGTGGTGTCTAACACAAAGACAACTTACGGCAAGTCAGCCTCTCATTTAAATGAATAAAACCGGTTCAACGCAAGAGTGGGCGCCACCGCCTCAGCGAGGGCGCTATTGCTTCTCCCACCGGGATTTCACCGGCGCCAAATCAGCGCGCGCCAAATGGCGCGGGAGAGCGAACGGCGCGCGTTGGCTCCGGAAACGCTTTTTCCGCGATGGACGCTGAACTGTAAGCTCGGAAGAAGTGAGAACGCGCGCTAGACCGCGAAAGACAATGCGACGCAGGGCCGATGAAGCTGAAAACCGGCGAACACTGCACGCTTCGTCAGTCCCCCGGTGTCACGTTAGTGGAACTGAAACATATGCCAAGCTTCGTCGCTTCAAAACTTTTTCTAAACTCTTACCGGCGTATTTACGAACTAACTTACGCTTCATTTATTTAGCTTGTGTATCATTTGGTTTTCTTGCTTCTATCGGCTATTCCTTTCGTGGAGCGACAGTCTCAAGTTTGTTTCCGTCCATATTTAGAATTGCAATTGCCTGTGCTTCCCATAGGGCCGATGCCACCTTTTGCTCTAATTCGTGGGTGGTTTTCTGTCCACTGTAATGGCGTTGCCGTCAAAGAATGCCGGGAGTATGAGTCATGTAGGGCATCGTTGTAAAACTGCAGCATTCCCTTCGCTCATTCTAAATCTTGCGATATTTATGTAGTCGCAGTGTCGATGCCACGCGCTCCTGAACCCCATTATTCCGCGCGTGTTACACCATATTTCATAGAATTAGGTGTCTCCAGGGCAGGCTGTCGGAACGAAATGTTTATGGTTTCGGTTTTAGTTTTGTTCCACCGCAAAAAGTTCCGTTCCGTTTCTGTTCCGGTACGAAAAAAATGTACCATAACGGTTCGTAACGTTTTTTTTTTTATATGCAAAAATGTGAAGGCAAGGTAATCATAAAAAAAAACATTGAATTTGTGATGAGTTACTTGCCATCCTCTGAAGAAAGTGGGACAGGGTTCTTCAGAGGAGTGGAAGTAACTGTACCTCGAATTCCACAGCACACCCTTCAATGTCATAGTATTTATTTTCTGAAAAATTCATTACGACTTTTTTAACGGGCTCAATGCCTTTTGTAAAGGGAGTGAGCACGATATCAGAAGGAGCACGTCATTGAGTGTACTCTCTGATGTGTGAGACGGCTCTTCTGATAAAAAAAAAATCTCCAGGCCTGCGCGGAACACGCAGCACAATCACAGCGAAAGCTGTAAGAGCATCCTTTCTAGATCCCGTTGTAGATTCTCTTAGGGCAACTAATACAAGTACAAATGAAAGGTACTCACAACGCCAGAAATCATCGCATTTTTCTGAAGTAGCGACGCACTCACTATGCCTATTTTCGTCATTCTTCGCAGAATCGTGGCACCATCTACGCATCTGTAAGGCATTGTGTGCACTTTCTGCTGTGGCTGATGACGATGAAGAAATATAGCTGAGCCTTTGTAACGGGTTGGAAGAATTCAACGACCGACTCGTTGCGCAATTCGCATTGTGTGATGACAGGTTGTTATTTTGCTCTTTTGCCGCGCGATATTACATATGTTAACACGATTCCTTACTCGACGTGACGCCTGTATAGAGTATTTTTGACGACATCACGCCCGTATAGAGTTACAAGCACTAGCGTGGCACTGCGGCGGAATACTCGACTGTCATGTAGAGGGCGCGGGTTAATGTCATATCCGATTCCAGAAATTTGTTTCTCATTTCATTTTTTTCTTATCTCACGCAATAGCGGTTACGGACACCGGCGGCGGCGCACAACTACGACGAAAAAATCGGCTGTTGTGATCTCAAAAAGCTTTCGCTATAACAAACTTCAGTGCCTGCAATGTCCTCTCCAGGCTGGCCTGCGTGAAAAGCTCGCAAAAGTCCACTTGCGTTAATATAAACAACTGTTTTTTTTATTTTCGCACAATTTAAAGAAATCTTTGCTTTGGTATTCCTGCCTGAGGTACGCGCTAATACTCTACCCTGAGATATGCATAATAGCTCGCGTTGCATGACCTCAGTTCCGATTTGCCAAGTTTTCTCGTGAAAGGAAAAACAATTAAAAAATTTCAGTGTCACTCCGGAACGAAATAATAGATAATGTTTCGGTTACATTTTCGTTCCGGTCAAAGATATCGTTTTTTTTTTTTCGTTTTTCGTTTGTGGATTTCGTTCTCTTCTGACACACTGCCCCAGGTTTTAGAAGTTTTAGCGTAAACAATACGAAACGCATACTTTTCTGTAGTCTTCTAAAGTTCGTCTCGCAAAAAAAGACTTCGACAAGCTTCTCGAGTATTGTCAACGACACGTTTTGCGCCAGCTCGCAACATCGCTCTTTAGTGCTGGCACTTTTCGCGAACATTCACTTTATTCGAGAGAACGCTAATGGCAGGACGTTATGAAATGCTTTGCTTCTGTAATTCAACAAAACAATTTTTTCCTAGCAAAGTCATCCAATTGTGCAGCAA
Source organism: Rhipicephalus sanguineus (assembly GCF_013339695.2). Taxonomy (NCBI): domain Eukaryota; kingdom Metazoa; phylum Arthropoda; class Arachnida; order Ixodida; family Ixodidae; genus Rhipicephalus; species Rhipicephalus sanguineus. The sequence goes on along the minus strand of NC_051185.1, from coordinate 102,482,181 downwards.
AGCCAACCTGAAAACGAAAGCGCGGTAAATGCGTTTGAGGTCGACTCTTTCATATCGGGACAGCGAGGCAGTACAGTGCATCTCATATTCAGATTTTTCTTACGATAGACACATACCTCCTCCCTTTTGTGAATGTTTACTGCAGTGTGTTTTTATCTGCGTTCATTGAGCTCTGGCTCCAAGTTGTAAAGCGGTTCCCTTTCTGTTATAGCACTCAATATTTCTTGTGATATCTTTTTTGCCCTTCTTAGTGGATATACACGGCCATCTTTGTTTTCACTTTTCATAGGCGGTTCCCCCTCTCTGCTTTTCTTGATATCTTATAAAAACTCCTCCAAACTCTCAATGAGGGAGTACTTGATCGTGAATTTGCCTCATAATTTTCGCCATTCGGCAGCTATGCTTTTTAAAATATATATTCGTAGCCAGCTATTTATATTCGTTCACATTGTTATTATCGTTTCTTCCAGCCCGCGATTCCAGAACGAAATAGATCACCCGAATGCATAACTAGCAGTAACGAGTTGAATAAATTTCCAACTTCATTTTATGACAGCATGCCTACCACCCAGTTAAATCTGGCGTATTTGTCGTGTGTACTGAAAATTTTGGGTATACTTAGTAAATGTGGCCATCGTATGAAGGGTGTATGTGTTAGAGCACTGCACACGCTCGGGCCTACCGGAAAACCCGGGCCCGGCCCGGCCTACGGTCCCGGCCGGGCCGGGCCGGTTGAAGTAGTTTTCACGGCGGGCACAAGCCGGGCTCGAGTCTGAAGCTCCGGGCTTAGGGCCGGGCCCGGGTTTGAGGTGGCGGGCTCGGGTCGGGCCGGGCTTGGACTTTGCTCAGTTCTTAAAGAGACACTAAAGTGATGCAATGAATCTGTTAAGACTGATACAGTGTACTCTGAGAACTCGAATGTAATTAGTTTCAACATCATAAGGAGAAAATCAAAGGCAAAGTTCCATTTTTAAATGAGGCGTCGAAATCTCCGCGCGTGACGCCACAGATTTCAAACTGTATTTGTCGTATTTTAGGGACATTGGTTCAACGAAACATCATGAAATTTCGTATGTTAAGTCTGTGGCCCTCTCAGAGGTCAATGTACTTAATTTTTACTGCTTAGGAACTACGTAGATCCGAGTAGACGCTGTCAGAGTCTGTGACGTTACGGTGTTTGTTGCACGATGTTCAAGGTGGCGACGGCACCCGCATGTTTTTTTTTTTTTGCGCGTGTTTCTCGCTTAGCAGTGAGCGCGGTGAATATGGAAATTTAAGAGTAATTTACTGGTAATAGAAGACTCGTTTTTTTTTGTTTAGTGTCTGTCCCTTCAAGTGTGTTCCTCATACGTTGCGCGTACTTATACGCTTCACATTTTATCTCGATAAAACTATTGTTTTTTTTATGTGAGGCAAGCTATTTGAAGTTTTATGAGCGACAAGTACTGATCATCTTTCGCTTCTTGCATATGGGGCTACTTGATTTATCTGAAACGGGCGAGCTGAAAGTAAATAGACCAGGCGCTTTTATAACTGACACGTGCTTCTTTAATTGCGTTCGTTATTATTTTATATCCCAAATATTAATCTGTAATCGCAGCAATAAATGTAACATAATAAATTTATACCTAGAACTTCTCATCGCAAGTGCGATCACTTAGCCCTAAGGCGGGGATACGTTCTTGCAAATTCCAGCCCTCCACTAAAACGGAAAGACTGCACGCAGTCTCGTTGCATAAAATCCTTATAAAGACATTCTTTTTCCGTGGCTCCGTCTTGGCTGCCAATGGTCATGTGGCGCGAGATGGACATGCACAGCCTGCCTCGTGTGCCCAGGTTGTTAACTTCTGAGCGTTCGCCTTGTTCCGCTGCATCAGGGGTCTCAAACTCGCCTCAGCGAACGGACCGCATTCACGAAAATTTACTTCCGCAAGGGTCAGGACAGTGACGAAGGTTGGAGTAAAGCTGGGTGGAAGAGAGAGAATATGTTCTACCAGATGTCAGATAACGTTGCATTTTAAAGACCTCTTTAAGATTTCATATATGGGTCATTTCTGAAGAGTATTTGGCGGCAAGTTTTTACCAATATATCGATACCTATCTCCAAAATGACTAAAATCTGGACACCAATTCTGCAACATAGAGTTTTGTTTCACGGTTATGTATCAACGCAGGCGGTGCCTCACGAAAAAATGCTTTACATCTCTCATGCCTGTATAGCTCAAGGACGTACTTATAAAAATTTTAAAAAATGGGACAAAGACAGTCATGTCCGGGCCGCAGGCCGCTAGTGAGAGGTCCGCAAGCCGAGTGTTTGAGACCCCTGTAATACATAGTGCGAGAGCTACATGGCACTGCCACAACAGCGTCGGAATGTCCAGCAATAGCATAAGTCCATGAAACATGTATATTCATAATAAAGGCAAAGTATATTAGCTTGACGAAATATCTTGCCTGAAATAAGAATCACGAATACCATGCCGGGGGATGTCCCCTTACCTCGAATCATATGCATCCAATGAGTAAGCGTCGGTAAGCTTAGTCGCACCTTTAATACCAAACTGGCATGAACCCCGAAAATAGATCGCAATCACTTCGTCCATCTATTGCCAGTCCTACCACTGCTGTCTTAACAGCGTAGGCCACCTTCTACCGGTGCAACGTCGTTAGGAAGGCATACAGCATTAAAATATGGACAAAAAAGAGCCCTGTGCAAGCTGTGCATAACAAACACTGCTGAAAACTGCAAGGAGAAGCCTTCAGTGGTATTTATAGATTATAGTGAAGAGTCGCACAACGATCGGGAATGAGAGAAATGAAGCGAACAGCTGGACAGCTATTTTCATTGTGCAGAGGTCCAAAAGAACATCCTAAATTTGCTCCAGTTGTAGAAGTTAAGAACTACGACTGCCGAAGCCTTCACATTTGAGGCAGATGTGCGCCCCTGCGGCTAGCGCAAGCAGTGCAATAAACTTTAGCGTGGCAGGACATATGGTGCAACGGCGCATGGCGTGCTTATAGCGGAATCTATTTATAATTTGATTTTTTGTACAATAACATGCGAACAAATTAACTATAAACTATGCCACATTAACCTATAGACTGTATATAACAGCAGTGGTGTGATATATGAAAAGACTGCTATGACAAATAGTTGCTTTTTTCCCATTCGGCTTCTTATACATATTTTCAAAGTGCTCGTGGTGCGCGCAGTTCGTTATAATTTTATCTTGGTTAGTGTATTTACAACAAATGTAATAAATTTGATTTTTTCCTCTATTTCTCTTCATGTGGCAAGGTGCTACTATGATGAAGATAGGCGAAGCATGCACCACCAAGCATGTGTAGATATTTGCCACTAAAAAACGCATTTGCGGTCGATTCTATCTTCAGGCAACACAACCTAGAAAATTGGAAGAATTGATTGTTGGGCGAGTTGGTAATTCATGATGAAGGCAAATAGCGCGAAGAAACGTAAGACAGGACGAAGAAGGCTACAGCACAAGCCTTCATCTAGATCATTTGCCTTCATCTAGACTATTGGCTCGTGCCCCTGTCGGGTCCGATCTGTGGTCGGGCCGGGCCGGGCCGGGTAGGCGAATTTTTTGTCGTGTTCGGGCCGGGCCCGGGTTTCGCTTTGAGTCGCCGGAATGGGCTCGGGCGGGTAAATTTGAACGAGTCAAGTCAAGAGTACTGCCCGGGCCGAGAATCATGGCCCGTGCAGTGCTCTATTACCTACCACGTCCAAGGAACACCAGTACGTGAAATAAATGAATATAAATACCTAGGAGTAACCATTACAAACACACTTTCTTGGTCCGCACATATAATAAATGTCTGCCCATCAGCTTCTCGTAAGCTTGGTTTTTTGAGGCACAAATTGAAAAGAGCCCCTCCGAAATTAAAAACGCTCCCTCACAAAGCGTATGTTTCACATAAACTTGAATATGCATCAATGGTTTGGGACCCTTTCTACAAAAAAGGTATTCAAAAACTTGAAATGGTTCAAAGACGCGCAGTACGTTTCATTTTTTCTAAGTTTAATCAACTGACCCTTCCACAATATAATGAAAGACAACGACATCCCTGTGCTTGAAGATCGCCGCAGAATCGCACGCCTGAAATGTTAGCATTCCATTTATAATGGCAAGCTGAATATTCCAGCCCATGAATACATACAACCATTTTCTCCTCGCGCATCTAGGCATCGTCATATGCATAACCTGCTCCCATACACCACTCGGGCTAACATCTTTAAAAATTCCTTCTTTCCCGAACAATTATTCAGTGGAATAGCTTACCACCTGACGTCATCTGATGACTTCGAGAAGGCGTTGCTCGGAGCATCCCAACCGTGACATAAGTGCACCTTCTCTGTACTTCTAGTGCTAATTATAATCGTTATACTCTGTCTTCATGCAATATCACTGCTTCGGATTGTTATTGCACAGTATTTGCAATACTTAAGCGTTTCAATGTGTATAAATTCTGTGTTCAATGTGTATGTGTATTTCTGTTTTTCGTATGTGTATATTGTTTTTCTTGTGCTTGTGCTTTAAGACATCACTTCACTTATGCCATTGTTTATTCTTATATATGGTTTGGTATATTTTTGTTAAATTTGTCGTATCATCCATTTTGCATTCTTGCAAATTTGATTATACATTATATATGATATTTTTCTCGTTTGGTATATTTTTGTTAATTGTCATATTTGTTTATTGTAATGTTCCCCACCTGCCTGGTCTTCAGTCACTGTAGTATTTTCTAAATAAAATAAATAAATAAATAAAATGGAAGATCTCAAGCATTTGATTATACACAGCTATTTTTCATTCGCAACCAGTTTGCATGCCATTTGTTTACTACTTTTGGCAATGTTCCCCACCTGTCCTCAAACCTCAAATGTTTTCTTCAGCTGTGTCACTGTACTGAAGCGTTTCTAAATAAAATAAATAAATAAATAAAATGTTTTAGTTGCATTGTCAAGCGCTCTCTTACAGCTTTGCATTCTAGCAACCAGTTGCCTTCCAGTCCCATGCACCATGCATAGAGTTCCATGCAAAGAGTCAAACCTCAAATGGAGGTTTTCAGGCAAGTGTTCCGTGTTATTTGGACGGCAGTGAAGCGTCATAATCTTTTGTATGAGGTAAAAGTTGCATTGTCGCTCAAAGCTCTCTTAGGCGTTTGATTCATCAACAGGTTGCCTTCTAGTCAACCTTTAACATATAGTCCCATAACTCCTACAATATACTGCACCATGTACTCGCGTATAAGTGCTGTTTATATGGCATGCGTATATATATATATATATAATATATATATATATATATATATATATCTATATATATATCTATATACCCAGGCAGCACGCCGCCATTGGACCGTGTTCTCGGCCCAACGTCGGACAAATGACGCAGTTCAGCAATAATCTTTTGTATGAGGTAAAAGTTGCCCCACGCTCAAAGGCTTTTAAATCACGCTCGCGCTACTTTCACCCGCATCCTTTAACATTAGGCCCGACGTCGGCTAACTCCTACAATATACGCCGCCTTTGGTCCGATAAGTGCTGTTTATATGGCTGCTATATATATATCTATATATATCTATATACCAGGCAGCACGCCGCCATTGGACCGATCTCGGCCCAACGTCGGCAAATGACGGCAGCAATTGCCGGCAAATCACGCTCGGCTACTTTCACCCGCCGACGTGGGCTAGCCAGCGTTGCGGTTCGGGCCGAGTGGGCTAGCCACGGGCCGAGACGGGCCTGCCGTTATTCAGCCGATGATGGCAAGCCGTCATTGGGCCTATATATGCTAGCCGATGCTGGCGCGGTGTCGGCCCCGCCGACGTCGGGTAGCCGCAGGCGTGACTGTTTACACCCGTTATTATGTTTTAGCAGTGGTGGCTTACCGCGCGTTAAGTACGGTAGTACTGTACCGTCGTGGTCGGCACGTAGCTAGTTTATATGGAGACACTGGCGGTAGTTGCTCGATGCGTAAAGTAACCTCATCAGGCAGGCTGATACATGTGTTATAAAGTAAAATGGCTGCGTGCCGACCACGGCAGTTCGGTATTACTGTGGTTACTGTACTGTAATTCAGCAGCGCTAAAACAGACTATTCGCGGCCCAACGACATTCATCGACTGCCATTGGTGTCATATTCGAAAAATGCTTCCTAATTAGAACGACTGCTCCACTGATGTCTTAGTGTGCGATTAAGACCCACAATTCTGTCGAACCGTGCAAGGCCGAGAACAAAAGTCAATATTGTCTCAAACAAAACTAAATTGATGAAAGGCCTGCTGCACCAACTACGCATGCGTCTGAGAAATTAAGGAGCAACACATTTGCAAGGTGATAAACACAAATTTATTCACAGATATGAACACACGCCAGCAGTTCCGGAATAATTATGCCATAAAGGAATATCTAAACATCTTTAGATACCGTAGCCAACATCTAAAACAACCCCACAGCCACCGTATTCCTCAAAAAAAGCAGGACAATCCTAATCGAGAATGGGATCAGGCGCAAAATTATAGGCGTGAGCAGAGTTCCCCTTCAGAGGGGGTGGGGGGGGGGGGCGAAGGTTCATCGCGGCCCCCCCCTCCTTATTAAGTCAATGTGTCTGGCAGACCTTGCGCCCACCTCTTCTTAGGTGACTACGGGGGTCGGTCGCCCCCCTGTCCCACTGTGTGCACGCCTATGCGAAGAGTTACAATCTCTTCAACGTTATGCGCGGCACATTCACTATAAATATTGAAAGAACTAGAACGGGCAAAAATAGGAATAAGGATTAACGAAGAATATCTTAGCTACTTGCGTTTTGCGGACGATATCGCGCTTTTCAGTAACGACGGTGCCGAATCACGAAAAAAAATTCTGGAGATGTAAACGAAGGCAGCATTAAAGTAGGATTAAAGACGGACCCGAAGAAAAGAAAGATAATGTTAGGCGGCTTGCCGAAAAAGCGAGATTAAGAGTGGCAACTAGACTAGAAGATTGTGTATACGCGTGAGCTAATTACGAGCAGAGGAGCACCCCCCCCCCCCCCGACGTTTATTAAATTCACCAAGGAACGGTAGGCATTCGCAACACATGACTGGCAATTAAATTAGCGTTATCCTTTAAGAGGGAATTGCAATTTTTTCAGTGATATCTTAAGGGCCAAAAAGATGGATAAACTGCTGCACGCGACGCGAGAAACATTGCGAGCGGTACCACAAGATCCCCTGAACTCTACATCTAAACAGGATAGACACGCACGCATTCCTAATCTAAAGGTAAGATTGTACCAGAAAGGAATCGTGCATAAAAACCACTCACGTGTTCCCGGTGGATCGCTAAAAACACGAGCGAATAAAAAATGCAAGCGCACGATATCAGAATACACAAAACACGATGGTCAATAGAGAATACGCGATAAGAAGAGAACGAAAATCTGATGACACGTAACAGCAGCGAACACGCGGCCTTATGTGAGGTGAGCGAGTTCAACATGGAAGCAGGGGGCCACTGATTTCTCGCTGCGGTGATCTCTGCCGAAAACAATGCCGAATCCTGCCGCGTATCCGTCTCGTGCACGATTTTGACTTTCCAACGATCAACACACATGTCCACACACCGCACTTCTTGAAGAATTCTGCTGGTCGGAGTGAAAAAAACCTGCTCCCGCAGCTACGATTGTCCCTCCGCTACCCTACCCTGCCTGGTCAAGCGAGTTTCGCGACAATGACGCGAACGAGGGGAAGGAAGGGAGGGGGGGGGGGGGTAGAGGTTGAAGCAGACGAAAAAAAAATGCGAATTCTCCCTTCTTGAAAGCACGGCTCAGCCTACCACAATGGTGTGCGATCCCCCAGCATGTCTATGGGCATGCCGTTTGAGAAAGGCGTTCGTCGAATTTTCAATGCATCACTTGTTGCCACATGTCGCTACATGAAAACTTTGCGTACACCACGTTGGAGCCGCATTTTTCATCGTATTTCACGTGCCATAATAACAATTTTATGCGACTGTTTCTGAAAGCACGTGGGAAGCAATCGTTGAGCGGGATTTTTACTTGAAAAAGATATGTATGTCACAAAATGGACGGCAACGAAGTGCAAATGCATGCGAACTGACAAACACGTGGCAAACACGTGTTTGTCAGTTCGTTAAAGATGGCCAGCGAGCTAGTTGATTTGTAAACATTCAAACGACAAAACGTGTCTTCACTTCGCCCGGTCTTTTTTGCACCATACCTATTTTTCTCAAGCAATGAACCAACTAGCTCAGCAACACGCCTTGCTGAGCTTTTTACTATTTTCATAAAGTAAAATTATGTGCCATCACTGAAGCAAATGCGCTTGTTAGGCTTCACCCAAACACGCGCGTGAGTAAATATGTGTAAAACACAGAGATCGGAAACTGTCCGTGTAGTATATGAGCGCTGGCGCCACACATTCAGCGGCTGAAAGGATATTATGCACAGAATTAGTATTCACATAAAACTTCTCCACTAAAAGCATTCGTGCGGTAATGTTTGGGTGAATTTTGATGCTGGATACATTAGTCAAGTCCGCCGACCAGTGGCAAACACATTTACAAAACAAAAGTACTTCGAATTTGGCCCATGAAGTTAATGGTATGGTTATAACGTTTCAACATTTTTTGATAGCGTTGAACACGTGGTCAACGAAGTGGCCATCTAATTTGAGTCAGTTATTCTTCTAAAGACCACTTTTTTTGGTAGAAAAGTTAACTGTTGCTAGTGATAGTTGTTAGTCTTGTCATAGCAGGGAAACTAATAAGAGAGTGCAAGCTATTCAGTCGGCGATACTTCGCGCCCCGAGTCGTACTGCGGCATTAGCACGGTACAATATTTGAACTTTGTTATTTGTGCTAGTACAGCAATTCATATAGCGGCATTCTCAGCTTAAGCTACAAATATTCAAGCGCCTAATGCTCTATTGCATTACGATTGTATCCTAGGCGGGTGAGCTGCCGGGCTTCTTTGGCGGGCGCTAAGGTAGAGCGCAAACGTCGAGGTTATTCTCGTCACTGACGGCCGGCAAACACGGCGTCCAGCGTCGTTGAGGGAACCTCCGTGAACTTCTTGAAACGGCGTGAGTATGTGCGCTCGTTTCTTGCACTGCCTTGTAACTTCAGGTTATGTGCGGAAGATATTATGGCGTCCCATGTCATGTGTTCGACGTACAGTACATTGCCAGCATGTCGGCGAGGGTTTCATTAGCCGCTCGGTGAGGCCATTCGCCTACGGGTGATGTCCGTCGGTGGACTTGTGTGGCTCTATTTCAAGATGGTTTGCGTTAGCTCTGCCGTAAAAGCCGTACCTCTGTCGGTGACGAGGACTTTTGGAGCGCCGCGGACGCAGGAGACGTTCTCAACAGGGCATGTATAACTGTCCTGAAGGAGACGAGAAAGTTCCAACATCGTCGATAAGACAATCGGCTCCGCCGATGTCAGTTGAAGCACGGCAGAATGACGGCATGCTCGGCCCGATGTTGCCGGTGAAAACCATCGGCTCGGCCGATGTCGGTGAAAGTACGGCAAACGGAGGCTAACTCGGCCCAATGTTGCCGGCGAAGGCCATCGGCTAAGCCGATATCGGCGAAAAAACAGCACAACGCCGGCAAACTCGGCCCAATGTTGCCGGTGAAAGCCCAACATCGGTTCAAAGGCGGCAATATCGGCGCAATTGCCGGCGGAAGTCAGCGGCTCCGCCGATATCGGCGCCAGCTGGCAACGCTGGCCCGAGGTGGGGCCGCGCACAGCCGCCGTAAAACCAATATCGGCCCGACGTTGTGTGCTGCCTGGGTGTGTACAAATTTTTGTGTACGTATGTGTATATTGTTTTTCCTTGTGCTTTAACACATCACTTCATTTATGCCATTGTTTATTCTTATATATAGTTTGGTATATTTTTGTTAAATTTGCCGTATCATCCCTTTTGCATTCTTGCAAGTTTGATTACTCATTTGATTTTTTCTCGATGTTTGCATATTTGTTTATTGTAATGTTCCCCACCTGCCTGGTCTTCAGTCACCGTAGTATTTTGTAAATAAAATAAATAAAAAAATTCGGCAGATGCCACGTACCGTGGGAGTCGATGTTATGCGAAGCATGCGGGGGTAGGGACTGTGGCGTGCTCTTTTTTACTGAGCGACACGTTACAAAATGACGCTAAATGTTTGTATAACTTTTATACTCACACATATATATGTTGAAGAGCCGCATATGTGTTGTATAACCAGTTGTTTACGGTTGGGTAACCCTGCCAAGGCAACGTGGTTATTACCAACACCAGAAGCGGTAAGCTGACATGTAGTGCTTATACGCGTCCCGAGAACGCACGCACGTTTCACGAACCGTGTACATGTGTGCAAGAAGTTTTTGACAGTTCTTGAACAAGGGCATCATCACCGTGATCAGTGAGCACCAGCAGCTGGTCATGACTTGTTATAGGATCCGGTCGTGATCGTAGTGACGAGGCGTCCATGTGTAGTGAAGTACGTGGTATAATAGAGCTGTTGGAATTCGTGCATGCCTCCGTCATTTCGTCGACAAATTGTGTGTCGACAGAGCCGGCGACATGTCGGAACCTGAAGCCACCCTTCGCGTTGGTGAGGTATAGGCCGTCGAGGCTGGTACGCCTGGATAGTGCTACGTAGACCAACATCAGTGGATCGTGTTTGTCGTATTCCTAGACTGCCTGGGCGTATGTGGCCTACGTAGCCTAGTCTACAAAGCGGCTCTCAATCAATTTGGCATCATCCTCGGTCAGCACGAGGCCATCGCCCAGCCTCGTAAGAAATGAAGAGAACACTGCGTCGTTCTGGTGGACGAAGTGCACTTTACGGTGCGGTGATGTGCATATCATATGCAACTTTCGTTAATGCATTCCTCGGGGTCGAGCAATGCTTCAATATAGCTTGCTGAATCATAGGAATACAAACGTTATGTTTATTAGAATGCTATAAAGCGGAGCCAACACTAACCACCCGACGTTAATCTGATATGACACCTGTATCGTAGGAGTATACGCATCGTAGGAGTATCATGTTGTGTTTATTGCGCTCTTGTAAAATTAGATACCAGCAACACAACCCCAATTGACGTTGCATATTACGTCTTGCGTAGGCTTGTTTTCCAAACCAGTTGATAGACCTGGCGTGGCTCAGTGGTAGAATACCTGATTGCACGCAGAATGCTTGGGTTCGATTCCTGTGGGATCCCAATTTTCATTCGTTCCATGCGTTGATGTTCACCACGCTGCCCATGTTGGTTTTCCTTAACGCTCTAGCATTTAGGTTACCAATGTCTGTTCTCGCCGTTCTTGGGTAAATATAAATGTCAATCACCTGTGGCGCATACCCGTACACCGCGGCCCGTGTGTAAACGGGTATGTGCCACGCGTGTCTAATGGAGAGGGTTTGACGACGTACGCGACAGGATTTTAACGTTATTCATGTCATGACCCGACAATCATATTCGTCAAATCCTCTTACCCTCTCATGCAAAGTTTGGTCTACAACGGGTTAAGGAGGCGATCATGAGAGCACCCAGACGTAGGCGGCTAGATAGATAAATAGATAGATACGTAGATAGAAACGCTCAAAGTGCCAGAGGTTCGCTAAGAAATGCTTCGCATTTAATAAATAAAATGAAAGATCTCAAGCACACAGCTGCATTCGTAAACCCGCATGCCATTACTACTATTGGAATTCCGTCCTCAAACCTCAAATATTTTCAGCTGTGTCATTAATGAAGCGTTTCATTTTACTTGCATTGTCACGCTATCTTACTTGATTTTAGCGTTGCCTTCCAGTCCCATGCACCATGCATAGAGTTCCATGCAAAGAGTCTGAAATGGGCAAGTGTTCCGTGTTATTTGGACGGCAGTTCATAATCTTTTGTATGAGGTAAAAGTTGCACGCTCAAAGCTTTTAGGCGTCATCGACAGGCCCTAGACAGCCTTTAACATATTATAGTATATCTCCTACAAAATACTGCAGTGCTGCTTATAAGTGCTGCTTATATGGCTGAGCGATAATACTATAATATACATATACTATATATAGATATATATATATATATTATATATATATATATATATATATATATATATAGACAGACTGCAAATTTAAAGACAAGTTAAAGAGAAAACTTGAGTCGCTCTGTTGCTGCCTTCCTGAGTTAGGCTGCAATATACCTCCACTAGCCACATTTGGAGCAGCCGGCCCCCAGAGTGACACACGATCGCATCCACCGTCGAACCTGTACCACGTAATATGGATCGGGATACCCAAACAGGACGACGTGAAGCTGAGTGCAACATCTAAAAAAAATTCGTCCTCTCCACTAAAGGGAAACCATGTGGGGATGCGAAGGAGCGCATGGGTCGACTTAAAAAGTCCGTTCATCACGGGCACCTTGCCTGATGTTAACGCGTCCTTGCATGTGGGAGCACACCAAAACTCATTGTAGGGCTGTTGCTGTTACTCGTCACGAAACCCTGTGGAGCACGCCACGCGGGTTCATTCGCGAGTCTGCAGAATCTCGTTCCCAGACGCCATCACGTGATTGCTGAAAGAGTATAAGGGGAGAGA